>NW_004797319.1:1824797-1826327 GCF_000002075.1 Aplysia californica | reverse complement strand
GGGGGGGGGAATGTCAATTCCTTCCATGTCATTATTTTGAGGCGCACTGATTTCAGCATCCAGCCATACATGCCAAAAAATATCACCAACTGCCAGAACAGAGTTCTCTTGAAAACCCAACATGTGATGATGATTCTGTTAGGAACTTTTCTGGACCCTTATTTGAAGCAGATAGTGCAGAAACCTAACACAAACATCAGGGGGAAATAAACTACAAAAACATGCATGCACAGCTACAAAATGTTTTGAAGTTTGTCTAGGGGTGTTACGAGTGCAGCCCCCTCCCCCCCCCTCTCCTCGATTCCTTGAATGAATAGAAGTAGTGTATCAGGGTGTGAGAATGATAGTATAGTAGTACAAAAAAAATCTTTACAGAAAATGCATTCTCATAGAAATCAATAAGATGAACCCTGGTCAGTCTAGCAGGACTTTTATGGTACACCACATTACGAGGGGCTCTGGTGGTCCAGAAGTTATGGCAAAGATCGTGTATACCAAGATGTTTCAATTGCCTTATCTTGCGTCCGCGCAAGACTTGGGCGCACCCTTGTGCTAGCGTGTAATGGCCTGTGATACAAGCGTAAACAAACGTCCCAGGGCTCTTGAGTTGAACACATGCAATTTTGTCAGCGGTGCGAGCAGTAAGAGAGAGACAGAGAGAGAGAGAAAGAGAGAGAGAGAGAGAGAGAAAGAGAGAGAGAGAGAGAGAAGGGCGAGGGGAAAAAGGGAGAGAGAGAAAGTTTTAGTACAGGTATTAACTTGAAGCAGGCCAAAATATTAAATATACATTACTATCGCCAATGTCCAAATCAGATGTGCTGTTCAAGCACATGTTTTCAACAGCTTGATTTCATACTTTTATTCGGAATAAAGGTTTGGTCTCCATGAGATTTCCTTGATGTATCCTCTTTGGAAGCGAGTTGATTTTTACTTTCCCTAACTTACAATTCACCCAGCACGACTACAGGGATCCATAATATTATTTATATTAAGATGTCAATTTGGTCAGAGAATTGCAGTCAGAATCAAACTTTCATGTAAGAAATGTAACAATCTGACAAGACTAATATATCAAAAGCGCTCCCTCTCTCTCTCGAGGTAATGTGACTCTCAGCACCCAGCACCAGTCATTGTATTTCAAGGACCCAGATGATGGGGAAACAACAAATAATAATAATTATAATAATAACAATATATATAATAAATTGCATTCATAATAGCACATTTCCACAAAGAAGTGCTCAATGCGCTGTACAATAATACAACGTATGCAGAACACAGCTCCGATAGTAATCCTCTTTCTCTCTTTCTCACTCTGTCTCTGTCAACAACTACAGTATAATCCACTTATATCGACACCCGATTTATCGACATTTTGGCATACTTTCCAATGGCAAAATTCTTCTTTCAATATCTTCACTAAACAATTTCTCTTATATCGGCTTTTTTTTCAGCCCACCCAGCTTTATCGACATGCTTTCTGGGTACCTGGCAAAGCCCACAAACATAAATGGGGGGGGGGGGGGGGGC
>NW_004797319.1:1809481-1824697 GCF_000002075.1 Aplysia californica | reverse complement strand
GGGGGCACGCTAACGGTCAACCGTAGTCAACCCAACCGTTAGACCTATCAGTTCTTCATCTCGGTCTTCATCGTCTTACTTAATAAAATTTCATTTACAGTACCCTTTACATCACCCACCCATCCCCACCCTTTTTCAAAATAAAACAAAAACCCTTTTGAATTAGCCCTACCGCAGTCTAAAATCTGAGATCAGCCTCGGTTTGGACCTCAAGAGAATAATTTGCTTTCTTCATTGCGACCAGTCCTGCCTAAGACGGCCACCTGTATTATATGGCCACTTTTCTCATTAATGGGTTGTCGTTTTACACAGGTTTGACAGTACACACAATTGCGTGTGTATAGCAAACTATGACACCTTACACACAATTGCATGCATATAGCAAACTATGATACCTTGCATGCAATTGCGTACATAAGCAAAATCTGAATTTCTGTGAACGCAACTGCGTGCGTGCATATAGACTCAGCCAAACCCAGTGCTAGTCAAGAAGCGCTAGTACCGTACCGGGAAAGACACCAAGAGAGTCACGATTAGCACCCCCCGCGTCTTTCCAGACCATCTCTCTCTGCCGCCTGCCCCATCTCACTCATCACTGGACAGGCCAATCACAACACCGCACAGCTGACTGCCAGTTTGGAACCCACCTATAGGTCCCCCCAATCCCCTTCCTTCAGTTACAACTCGCTCGATCTCTCCGGCTGTATCCAAGTTCGGGATTTTCCTTGCCTCGCACAACATGATACTTTTGTGAAAAACGAAGGTGGACCTTCTGGCTTCCGTGTACGTAGACTCTGAGACTACGGGTCTGGTTACCGTGTACCCAGACACTCCGATTATCAATAGGATCTGAGTTAGAAACCTGACAGCGACTGAAAATTTTATTTCTAAAATATTCTCCTTTCACCTCTTTTCCTGCTCTCTAATCATGTTCTGTAATTGTGCTTTTGTCTTCACTTTCTGCTTCCTTCCCCCTCCCCTTGCCCCCTCCTCTGGGCTGGACTCTTTCTGCAGCCTTTCAACTGCTCCTCCTTGGCAGTTTCTTATTGCTACCTTCCAGTCACACCTGTGATCTTATAGTAGGTAAGATCTAACACCCAGCCTTCTCGGATAGGGGTGAAAAATCTTAGAAGTTCCATGTGCAAGTGGCGCACCTTAGATATCCTTTGGTGATCCTATATATTCGACAAAAGTAGGCTTCAGCCACAACCCTGGCAAAATTCATATGAAGGGGCAAAACTTTCTGACACCGTAGAATCACGTGTAGACAGGAACCTCCAAAAAATAAGCTGCATTCTGCGCATGCTCACAGAAAATGACCTCGTTTTCGCTGTTCTTATCCAAAACAAAGCAGTCAGGAGACCGGGGGTTGCGCACCCAAACAGATGCGCGGTGGCGCGGTTAGACTCTACATGTAGATCTAGAGTACATCCTGTGGTGCGATATACAGTAAGCGATCTTTTGTGGATATCTCTGGAAGTTACAGGTCGATCTTCATGATTTTTTCACCAGAAGTTAGAAAAACTTCCTCTCTATACGGTGTAGCGCATTACTGTAACAGCAGTTTAAAATTTCTATATGTTGTGGTGGTGTTTGTTTGGTAACGTGTGTCTGGTTTGGTGCGCAAGGTTTCTGGTTTGGTGCAACATATCGTCTTGTTTGGTGCGCAATAGTACCATGTTTACAGCTCTAGATCTAGATCTAGCTCTTTTCTGACACTTTTCATCTTTCTCTATCCTTGCTTTGTCTTCTTTTCCTTGCAAGAAGTTCCTGTACTGACCATAATGGAAGGCCAAGGTCAATTAGGAGCTGTGCGCCCCCTGACAGGAGATTTCCTTACAGGAGATTTCCTTACACCTTGTGTATGTGTTTTGATAATGGATAAAAAGAAAGGTGCTGTGGACACAAGAAGGGGAAAGAAGAAAACAAGAATAAGACTATACCTAGACTAGTATTTTAGAAGGAAAAGGACAAAAAAGAAGAAGAAAAAGACGTGAAAAGAAGAAATTGAAAAAGAAAGGTGCTGTGGACACAAGGAAGTGAAAGAAGAAAACAAGAATTAGACTATACCTAGACTAGTATTCTTTAAGGAAAAGGGCAAAAAAGAAGAAGAAAAAGACATGAAAAGAAGAAATTGAACATTTTGGAGATTATATTTCCATATTAATTAATTTTGACATGAATACATTAACTTATCATCTTCCAATGGCAATATAATGCATCCAAATGGAAGGAAAACAGTCTGTTTCAGTGCACAATGCAGGTCATAGAGAAATAACTTAATAAGTAAAACAAACAAAGGGCCTAGAAGCCACACTATCAATGCCAAATAGCAAAAAAGCCGATATTGCGCACGAAACGGACTGCCCAAATTTGGTCCGCTTCTTCAGTGCGCAACCCTATCTAACACGTTCCTGGGCATTAAGAAGCAGCCTGCGATAGTATTTATCGATTCTAGTATACATTCTACGATACATTAGAGCTAGATTAGCTAGATGTGCTAAATAATCGACTACTCAAGCGCTTAGGGCTTAGTAAATTGATCGATACCGGTTACGAAAACCATTAATATGAAGGGGCAAAACTTTCCGACACCGTAGAATCACGTGTGTTGACAGGAACCTCCAAAACGAAAGTGAAATAAGCTGCATTCTGCGCATGCTCACAGAAAATGACCTCGTTTTCGCTGTTCTTATCCAAAACAAAGCAGGAGACCGGGGGTTGCGCACCAAAACAGTAGCGCGGTGATGCGGGCCTACTCTAGATATGTAGATCTAGATTCTAGATCTAGATCACAAAATGCTGAACCACATCTGACTTGTTGACCCAACAAAAACATTGACCCAGTTTTTTGTCAATCCTCTGCTTAGATTCTTTTCCATTTCTTTGGCTGAGTAGCCTCTTTGCCTACTAAAACTAGATCTAGATTAGTACTAAAGGTCATGTTCATTGAACAAAATTATGCAAACAATAACTAAAGACACAGTCTAATGACGAAACAAAGGATAAAAACGTTAACTGTTTCAGGGCTGCAATCTGGCAACAATGTAAAACCGTTATAAACTGAAACGTTCCAGCAGAAGTAGATTTGGAAGGGAAAACAATAACCAAAACAAACGAGTCACATGGCCACCAGTGTTCGCCATTTTGGATCATCCAATTTGCAGTAAAAAATGACTGGAACTTCTCAAAATACTAAGGTTATTCTGGGCCCCAAAAAATAGATTTGTACTGCATAAACATTTGTTGCAAAAAATTATTAACTGGCAGTATAGGTCGCCCGTGCGGAGCAATTTTACAGACAAGATGTAGATCTCTAGATCTAAATCTAGATAGCTATACATGAGAGTCCAGAGGAGACCCACTTACCACCAGGAGTTGTGGAAAACAACGTTCCACCTGGCGTCGAACTGTAATCTGAGGGAAGCTGAGAAACGTCATTCAGTACCACTCGTCGGATTGCTGGAATTTCTCTTCCCTTGGGAGACTGATCTTGCCCTGCCATAGTAATACGTCCAAACTTAAAGCACCAAATCCAAGACAAATTCAGATCAATCTGAAGCACTCGAAGCAGTCTGTTACAATTTGTTGACAATCAGCAGCTTGTAATGGTAGACAGGTACTCGTACATGGTACATGGCTAAGTTGAGTTTCTGTGCAAAATATTTTTATCTTGTTTAACGTTAACCAAACACTCGTCCACTCAGAAACCATGTCCTTTTAATCTTTTCAAATGTATTAATCCCTAACTTTGCAAACGTTTAGATTTGAATTTTAGCAAGATTTTCCTCACTGTAGTGTTATTTCAGTTTTACTTTTAAAATTCCAAGGCCTAACTGGCACTACTTAACAACCAATAAAAGACAGAGCCAAGAACTTTCATTAACCCTTTCGATTTCACAAAAATTTGACCGAAGTACATGTACATGACTACAACTTGAAGGGAACATTCACTCACGAAAAAAAATATTAATCTGTTTTCCAATACTGATCAAGAATGGTGTTAACTTTTGAAAAAAAAAACTATTCTTAATAATTAGGAGAACGTGTTAGACAAGACAGTGAGTCAGAAATTCATTCTTTGCGTTATAAATTCACATGATGTTCCTAATTTTTATTTCTAAACAAAAACAAAATTTCTCTCGACTATACGTACTGCTCTTGTCGGATTACATTTTGCTAAATGCAGAAAGGGGCATGCATAAGAGGAACTGAAACTACTTCATCCGATATTTCCCAAAAGCGAACATCGATCTGCATGTACCTAATATTTAGTTCAGGTGTGGGTCAAGCGGGGCCAAAAACAATGCTGACATTTGGAGAAAAAAAAACCCCACCTTTATTGTGATGTCGAAATCGGCTGCACATAATTGTGAAGCATCATGGTGAAATCAGGAGCTCATCAATAATGAAATCGATGAAACTGGTATTTTTTTTCACCCGTTTGGCAATTTTTATCGAATTTTTGCTTTATTTTTAAATAGATCTAAATTTTTGTGTAGATTTTTTACTGAAAATATTGATTAAAGGCACACAAAAAAGTGACTTATCAGTTTCCAAAAACTTTCCGGCTATGGAAGTCAGTAAACTTTGGCGTCCATGTTCTCGCTAATTCTACTCCTGCTAAAACCAGGTGACCCCCCACTCCTTCAATAGCAAATATATCGACTTCCATTCAAGATAGATGGGTATTTTTTTCATCAACGCCAAGGAGAATCAAGAGGCAATAATATAATACCAATAACTCCATGTACCCAAACATTGACGAGTGCCTGACTCCACCGCGTTGTGACACAATTATCTATGCTAATTCGTCAGCTTTTTGGGAATTTAAGGTAGAGTCTCGTATACTTTTCATTTCTTTCAATAATGACTTGAAGTGCTGAGCATCGGTTGTCATGAAGTACTTATACTACCAGACTCGTATTTTTGTGAAATTGCGGGATTTAAGGTTCGAGGCACAGCTGGTCCTATGTTGTGTGTCCTTGAGAAAGACACTTTAAACAAATTTTCATTTTTGGTTCGGTCTTAGCGAGGTGGGTGTTAAAATTGGAGATTTTGCCTCTATAATAACCTTTCAGTATTATTTGCAAGCGGTTGTAAATCATAAACAATTTCGCAAGTGCACCCACTGCCGATGTCGCGGCTGCTGTGTTGACAGGTTCCTGAATTCTTCACACATGGAAAAATTCGATAGCTTTTCATCAGCTTCTCCAAATCATTATTGTTTATATTGGAACTCGGATTCAACGAAAACAATGGATTCCCAGATTTTTCTACTCATAAAAATCGATAAAAATAGTTCAGATTCAACGAACACATACATGAATCAGCTCGGATTTAACGAAGTCGTTTGCATGAAGAACAGCTTCCGCTGACTTGGCTTCTCTCATTTTGCTCCCACAACGAACCATATTTATTTTTGGAAACCTGTTTCATGAACTGTTATTCGCTTCGCCTATTGTTTACATCTTATGCGACCAATCAGCGGCCTTCTTTCATATCAAAACACATGTTGTTAGTAAGCACAAATGTCTTAGCATGAGTCGGGGTCGGACGGGCGGCCAGCACACGTGTGACTGTGTGTGTGTGGGGGGGGGGGGGGGGGAGACACAATTTAGCGGTCCGGGTGAGGAACTTAGGTAAAGATACAAAACGCGTCACAGATTTTTTTCCCAAGTTACTGATCACCGTTACAATGATACGCTGGTCTGGACATAAATCTACGTAGGCCGAATGAACTGAGCGCTGGACTGTAGAATCAAACGTTGCCGTACAGAGCAACAAAACTTGTTCGGCAAATACAATGTAGTACCAGAGAGGGTTTTCAGTATTACTGTAAACTCTCTGGTAGTACGTTCTAGAGTCTGGTGGTAGATGAAACGAGCATTCATTTGAACGAATCGGCCCTTTTGCACAGTACATGTAAGTGTTTGATAGAGTTCAGTGTGTTTTCCTAGAATTGCCCAGCATTTCTTGAGTATAACATCAAAGAAACGAAAATGCCTCTCATCTGAAACCAAACTACTTTTGATTGAGAAAGTCGAATACATTATTTAATAATACTTGCTCTGTGTCTGTAATTATCTCCACACAAAACCTCATGTCTGCTATAACGAACAATTGGATTCAACGAAATTGAAGGTCTGGCCCGACGACTTCGTTGAATCAAAGTTCCACTGTATTATTGCATTCTGTGAGTGTCAAAAGGGGGGAGAATCTGACCCTGACTTTGCAACGTCATCTTACTTGTAGGCTACTTGCCATGTGATTTGCTGTTTTCATCTGATGGATCGCAGTGACGTCCGTTGGATTGTAGGCCTAAAGAGGGTCGGGCCTGCTGACAAACATTGATATCGCTCTGTTTATAAAGGAAGCATAATGACTGAAAAGACAGAGACACACGTACATCTAAAGGCAACGTGAAAATACTATAATACATTCAAAAGTATTACAACCTTGTAATGATTTGTGTCCTTTGGTTTATTTTGCTCAGCATAAAAAGTTTTTGGCTCCGATCAAAGGTAGTATCTGTTCTCCGCTACTCCTCCGGCCTTGTGCCCCCTGGTTTAGCGAGGCAGGTACTACCCGAGGCACTCCGAGGGACGGAGAAATCTGACCCTCCTTTATATCGGGAGGACGGTTATCGTCCACTAATTTCAAAAAAAAAAAAATTTTAAAGTTTTTATGTTGAGCAAAATGTCCTGTGACGTTTTGGTTGAATAGTGCACCCTCCCAGTGAACCATTCATTATTAAAATAGATCTACCTCTTTTGCTTTCCATCCACAACAAGATTCGAAAATTCCGCTTCTTGATATGGTCCCAGTCTCTTGACAGTGAGCTTAGCTTCACGTAATAAAGAACTAAAGCGAGTTTTCAATACGTAGTATCCGCAATACATAGGTGCTAGCATGCTGCATCGAGAACCAAATTTGAGATTCCAATAAATTATTCAAAACTACCTCAACTAACTGATACAATACAAAGGAACTTACTTCATTTATCGTCTGATCCCTACGAGCAGAACACAAGTGCATACTGTACACAGTTAACACGCTCAAAACTTCATTCAAGTGTATGCCCCCCCCCCCCCCCCCCCCCCACACACACACACACACATACGGTCGCTTTTGAGCACAAAAGGGGGCTATCCCGAAAAATGCTGTTTTGAGAAAATCGAAAGTAATGTTTTTGCCCCTTGTTCAGTTTCTTTAAAATACAAGGAGAGTTTTCTCTATAACCAAACAAATATATACCAATGAAACCAAACTTCTCCTATAGGTAGGACAATCCCCACTTTTGGCGCAGGTCAAAATTTCTGAAAACCCCCGAAATCTGGGTTAGCCCGCTTGTTCTAAAGCCCGGTTATACGTAACGATAAATTGTATTAGATTCGTCGTATGAGAGAACTGTCCGTTTGGTTGAACTGTCTTGTCTGTTTACACGTTCCAATCTATCGTACAGTTTTCTTTCGATCGAGGAGATTCCTGGTCATAAAGCCACCATGTCTCTTTGCGACGACAGCGATTTGCCTGTCGTACTCTATGTGAAGGTTTCGAGCTCTGGCCCTAATGAATAAAAGGCGAACACTGTACATCTAGATCACGAGAATACCCCCCCCCCCCTCCTTTCCCTGTACATTCTGATATAGCTGAACCGTGTCTTTAGAAAAGGGTAGCCACCATTATACTGTATCGTGTTGTGCATAGAAGTAGAAGCTTTGACTTGACTGCAGATGTGCAACGCACCGAGTGACCTTGATGCACAGTTTCACCCTTGACGATCAACTGAATTATAAAATTGCTAAAATGTACATAATAACACACCAAATCAGGTTCTTCGCGGACAACTATGCTTGAGTGAGACGCTGATTCCGAATATGAAATCAGTTTTTACCTACGATATCCTGGGTTTAGTTCTGCGCGGCGGCAAATTTCGAAGTGAATCTACGTCACAGCGCGTCTTAGTCCGAACGCCAGATGAAAAAGCTTGTTTTGCGTTATAAAGTTTTTTTCTTTGGTGATTCTAACAGAGTTTTCATTGCTGATCTCAAATCTAATGGGGGCCAAATGCTAAACTTTGGGCATTTTTGTTTAAAAGTGAAAATCCAAGATGGCCGCCAAAGAATTTCGAGTAAAAGATGTTGTGAGGGATATCATGCATTTAAAGACATGAAAATGTACAAACTTAATTAAATAGCATTCAGTGTGACAAAAGTAACCACTCTTGATGAAATACACATCAAATATTCGATAAAACAGCAACTTCAAAGAAAACAAGATGGCCACCATATAGTTTTCATAAATGTGCTGATCCGCAATACACTTGAAATCGTCGCATTAAAATCACGACCTCGCATGGATAAGTTCTTCCTCGTGGCAGAGGGCGACACACACACACACACACACACACACACACACACACACACACACACACACACATATATATATATATATATATATATATATATATATATATATATATATATATATATATATAGAGAGAGAGAGAGAGAGAGAGAGAGAGAGAGAGAGAGAGAGAGAGAGAGAGAGAGAGAGAGAGAGAGAGAGAGAGAGAGAGAGAGAGAGAGAGAGAGAGAGAGAGAGAGAGAGAGAGAGAGAGAGAGAGAGAGAGAGACTACAATATTACTTTAAAGTATTTCATCAAAAACGTGTGGATGCAGGCGCTGCATGGATCGGAGATAGTAAAGATAGTAGAGAGCATAGTTGACGTTCCAGGCTCAAAGATGTAGGGGAACATCTTTTCCACAGCAAACAAGTGAAGAGTCCAGTCAGCTTCTCTCTCAGCCCGAACAAAGGCCATCACAATGAAGGAGTACTCAACCCAAAGTCATGTGGTTTTGCTCTGGGTGCTTTTGGTGGCGAGACATTGCGTGAGTGCAGCCATGGTGTGCACGTTAGTTTTGGAGAGAATGGGTCGCAGTAACTACTCAACAAGAAGTCTCAATGCTTTTACATTTTGTGGGTATTTTTTCCGGGTCAACATTTTTGGCACCCCCACAAATGCAGAGCCAAGTATGTCTTCAATGCCACTTCCTCCCATCAGGTATCCCACAGCACTAACAAAACTCCTCAGCATGTGCATACCACCAAGTCTCGGGATGAACTTCTGAAACTGTTCCTTGTCAACCCATGTGATGTGGACAAGTTCTTTGTACAGCTGGTAGTCACTGGTGAATATTGTCCATCCATGACCAGTGAGCTGTGTCAGACCATTGGCTTCAACCAATGCTGTCTTCACGGTGTCTGGCTCAGATGGGATAATGTCCAGGAATGGGCTGTACATCACATCTGTCTTTGGTTGGGGTTGTTGTTCTGCACTGCGGGTACGTTGTGTGTTGTAACCTCCATACTCAGGTCTTGCATCTTCGCCGAGTGCCTGTTTAAAAAATGGCAGATCTTGAGTTGCAGTTCTATTCAGAGAAGCCTGTCGTGTGGCAAGAAAGACCAGAGATGAGACATGTCGCAGGCTCAGTTCTTCCGGCATAAGTGGTCTCGTGTTTCCTGTGTACCGTTGAACTGCAACGTCACCAAGTGTCAGATTATCGGACTTGGTTTCTGTTTTGCTGAGACGCCTGATGGCTGGAATATCTTGCATTTCCCACACTTGCTCTGACTTCTGCGTGTTGGCTTGTGCCAGTATCTTTGCTGAGCCGTGCGTTGATTTCTGGCCTTTTGGAAATGATATCTGCGTGTCAAAGTTGTCAGCTACAACTTGAACAAGTCCATGTTTACTGTCAAAGTAGGCCAGTCCTCGTGGAACAGATGCCATAGCAACAGTAGCTGAACACCGAAAGCGCCTTAGTTCGTCGCATGAGGTGGTGACTCCATACGTGTGAAGCCCGTCTATAAATTTCCTCTGTCGACTCAACAGAACACAAAATCCAAGTTGCAAGTTTGTGAAATAGTTGCTGACTGTACTCGTAACAGTGTGGCCGATCATTGCTGCTGGCAGTGTAGAATCCAGTTTGGGGTCTTTGGCTGCAAGGACCGATAGCAAAGGCTGCACTCATTCATGACAAATCCCCTAGGCAGACGAATTGGGGACGTATGGCGATTGTTCTTTGGACATTCTGCTTTGATCACACTAACCAAGCATGATATGGCTCGTCCATCGCAGTCTCCTTCATCATTTACAATACGCATCTAGACTGAAGCCGTGCTCCTGAAGAAGAGGATGGAAGCCACACCTGGTGAGACAGGATCAGCAATTCTGGATGTAGCTTCTCAGATACATGGTTCAGGAGTGTACATCGCGATTTGTCTCCCCCCCCCCCCTCAAGTTCAATATAGCGTTCATGGACTTCCACACTATTCCACATTCGTGATTTGTTTCATCGAATGTCGTCAACCAGCATACCGAAGACATAGTCATGCTTTTTAGGTGAGCTAGTTGATTGCGTTGGATAGTTTGTGTAGAACCAGGAGTGGCAGTCTCTCTGATACCTAGCGTCTGCTAAATCACTGACTGTTGATGACACACGGAAGCTGACATCCATTCCCCATTTGTCCCCACGTTCCTTGGCACGTTTTTTTTGTAGTTCTTCTTTGGTGATCTTCCTCCCTTTCTCCTCTCCAGTTCGGCATAATAAGTAGGCTTTTTCCAACGATCTGGGTGTTTTCGGGAGTATCAGTCAGCATGCTTCTCCACACACAAAAAAAAACAATGTTCGTGAAAATGAAACGAACTAGTACTGCCCCTATGACGTTTGAGTTCTTCTTCAAAAAGTTCCTCAGTCTTTTGCTTTAGTAAAAATCGCTTATTATGGTCTCTGGAACAATGTGTGCTCACACAGTTCTTGTGACGCAGTATAAACTCAGCATCATCTGAAAGTCTCTGACTGAGTCCATCATCTCGTTGCCGGCTTTCTTCTAGTAGACCACTAATCCGTCTCGATTTGTTTGATCAGCGATGGGTTCTTTATCGCCTCAGTATGAGTTTAAAAGTAATTGAGAGAGACACTGTGTGTATGCATGTGCATGAACCAGCCGGATCGCATCACGTCCTCGTGGTGACGTAGCGGTTTCCTACATTCTTTGTTTCTACGGAGGTGTGGTGTGACGAAGCACTGTCTGCCAATGTCTTCTTCCTTTGCTAGCTGAGTCCATATTACAGCAGGCCGTGCGGGGCACCTTTCGGTGCATCCTGTGACATCACGGCGAGAGGAGCTATATAATTAGTGTTACGCCTAGTACCCTCGCGCGAATCTTGGTCGACTCGTACATGGTATAGAGGTGGGTAAAATCCGGATAAACTATCCGGATAACCTGATAATTCTCAATGAAATATTATCTGAACTCAGACTCTAAACTCTCTTTCCTGACCCGTTGGCCGCAGTGAGTGTACCTATTTGTTGATGAAGTAATGCTAACCTGTTTATCTAAGAGATTTTGTCGAAGCGGTTCATAACATATTATTTGCCGAAGAGGTGTACTAACATATTATTATTATCCGTATTTTGGTAAAGCGACTCATTACCCAGCCCTAGTCGCTCCTTCATCATTCTTACATGATACATGTTGGTGTATTTCAACCAGCAGAAAAAACTATGCCCATAAGATACAAGTTGGCCCCCGACTGATATGAAGTCTAGAGACCCCGAGGAAGCAGAATCACCAAAGAAAAAAACGTTGTGATGAAAAACAAGGTTCTAGTACTTTATATAGACCCGGCTCTCGGACTATCTCCCTCAAGTCTGACCGTGATCGCACGGAAAATATCAAGCTGGGCTTGATTTCTCGACCGAGTCTCCAAACCATCGTTCAATCGTCCAAATTGTGTACAATTTTGTGGTTACACCAAACGATTTATCGTATGATCGCTAGATCGTCCAGTTTTTGTACAATAATTTATCGTTACGTGTAAACGGGCCTTGAAAAGCGACAAACAATCTGAACGCACTGACACCATCATTTATTTAACTAAAGAAAACACACAGAGCCAATGAAAAAAAGGCGGGGGGGGGGGGGGGGGGCGCTTTTGTCTAGTATTGCGAGGATGTAAAAACTAGATCAAGAGTGCAGCCATGCCAAGGCACGTCCCACAAGGCAGCTTCAGCCCCCGAGCCTAATAGAACCATCAGTTTCTTTGTCTCGGCCTAGAGCCATGCAAGATCAGTAGGCCCCACCCCAGTAGTTAGCATAATTTGGCATGTCTGTGGGAACCTAAGCGCCGAGGCTTAAGGGATAAACCAATGAAATTTCAGTCATCCAGTCGGAAGAAGCTCTTGGTTGGATGGAGCTACATTCGTATTTCACGTAGGCCTATAGATTATCTAGATCTAATAATATTATTATTATAGTAAATAGTTGTCGACACACAGACCAATCAGATCTCCTTTCAAGTTATTGTGCCTCTGACTGGGGTTTCATTTAGGTGTTCGTGGAGTTTCGCTTTTTATCTTGATACGCACTGTTATGTTTTGTCTCTTTCAAAGATTAAAAAAATAGTTTTATTTTGATTTTAGCCAAAGGAGTAGCTTTTTGCTTGAGAAACCCAGGTGGGGCTGAAGCTGCGAGCTCCATCCTTCAGGACCTCTATACGTTCTTATACTATCCCTCTGGCCGTCTAGCTCAGGACAATACCGATGGATCAGACCTAGACGGTCAGAGGATAGTATAAGAACGTATAGGATCAGACGCATCCCATTAGTAACCTCCGCACAAACCAAGATAAAGTTTCCTAAGTTTATCCTGTTCTAGATCTACCTCAGGACGCGAATAAAGCCTGGACAAAGTAACCCAACGGGCGGAAAACAATAGCTTTCACATAAGAAACGTTATCTGAGAAAGAATTGGGGATTAACATAATGAAACAAGATTACTGTGTAAAAACAAACAAACAACAACAACAAACAAACAAACAAACAAACAAAACAAAACAAACTGGAGTTGCCATTCTATGATTTTTTCATTGTTCACGCAACGCTATCAAAAGACCACGGACAAGAGAATTCCATACATTTTATAGTGAATGAAAGTACGAGAGAGACACCCCTCCCGTGTACCCCACTTTACACACTGGAAATCCCCTAAGATGTCCAAGACCCTTATGTCCATTCAGGTGTCCCAAAAACTGCATTTGTCGTTTCCTGGTTGTTTTTAACACTGAGCGTCCCTCGTGGGCTTCATCAATCACTACCTCAGTTGATTTCTTTTCCTTCCACGAAACTCTTAGCAGTCTCCTAAGAAACCACATTTCTGTTACTTCTATTCTATTTTCACTTTCTTTAGTGATTGCCCAGCATTCACAGCCATATAGATCTAGAAGGGTTGACCATGATATATAATTTCAGAACTTTCATTTTGGTGGTCTTTGAGATGTTTCTATTTTTCAGGACTGGGCTCATTTGATTGAAACTAGCCTTGGCCTTTGTAATTTTCCGTTTTATTTCTGTGGAACAATTGGTATCAGATGTTATCATATTTCCTAGATATTTAAACTCATAATCTTTTTATTTAAAAAAAAGGCAGTTTATCGAATAAATACATGCCATATGTTTTTGGTGTGCCATAGAATACGGTATGGTGTTCCATACAAAGATAGGCAACCATTAAAAATGTTGCCGACGTAGCGCTCGACACGAGGAGCGCGAGTTATCGCATCTTCCGTCTTCCACTTGTCCACGTTCGCTCGCTGTGTTCAAAAGGCTGTGTGGCGTATGGCTGTGGTGTGGGTTGGGTTCTTGACTAGCCTCTCGCTGGACTAGGAGGCCTAGGGTTCGCCCGTGTTGGAACCATGACGCAGTGCTAGGCTAGTGCTTATCATCATAGCTTAGATCTAACTTATATGCATGCGAGAAGACTTCAAGAAATCAAGTGGGCATTGGGTATTTGTGTTTTCCAGGAAAGCGGGAGCACTGTTTGGATGCATCGCAGCTTCCCATTAGCCTACTGTGTTGTGTGTGATTTGTGGTCTATGGATTTACGCACAGGGTATCGGTCGGCAGAAGATGATAGAGACGTGAGTGTGTTTGTTATTGATCAGGCTCCCTGAGCCACGAGATATGACCTCGCGCGTTCTGCTTGCGATCTGTGTTGAAAGTGATTGTAATAATTAAAGAGTGATAAGAGGTCTAGATTCTAGATCTAGATCTAGAGCTGTAAATTGTTTCGTCCTTTGTTGGGTGGGTTACTGAGTGAAGACAAATTCGTGGGTTCTGTGTAACAGTGAAACCGTTAGGCTGTTTCCCCTCCTATTGGGATGCCCTGAATGTGAACCCAGACTGTCGATGTGCCAGTGAAAAATTTCGTCTGCGATCATGGATTCTGATGACTTCTTCCCTGGAGGCGGGGAGGATGTTGTGGATGAAGAGTGGTATGAAAAAAGTAAGTTCCAGCATCATTTTAAAAATTCTTGTCATAGATCTACTCCCATTAAATCTTTTTTTCTCTATGAGTTTGATTTGCCTCTACTCTAGATCTCTAATCTAGATCTGTACTCTCTCTTTCTGCGTAGCCTGCATGTAATAATGTCGTTGTTATCATATATTATATTATCATACGTAGATCTAGATCTAGATTCTAGTAGGCCCTATCTTATTTAGATCAATATATAAATCTAGAAATATCTAGATAGATCTAAATCTAGAAATCTAGATCTATATCATTATCATATATAAAATCAACTCAGCCTAGTCTTGTTCTTACTGATCGAAAAACTTACTAGGCCGCCTACATGTGGCAAAATTTCTTTTTATTATAATCTCAATGCGAAGTTTTTGTTTGTTTCTTTTTTATATTGTCTGTTATTGCTTTCATCAGTTTGGGGCAAGCCTACCAAGGTCAATACGAATTGAATGAAAATTAAAATCGACAGGGTTAGACCACAAATTACTGGTGATTGGACACTCACTCAGGGCTCCCCTTTTCAGGCCAACTTAAGAGGTTCCTTCACCCTTTGGTTTTCTATCTTAAGATTTAAACCCTTGGTTTAGAAACTGAAAGGGTTGTTGGTTTTTTGTTTATATGTCTGACAAACTAGATCTAACCCTGAAAAGTCAATTTCCTAATTTCATTGTTAGAATTTTTGCATGTAAACATTTAACTCACACACACATTCACACACAAAGTGAACATGACTATGATTGAATGCTAACGATTTTTTAATAAAATAAAGGTTTCAATGTAACAACAAGAAATAAATATGAGTAATTTTGCCAAGAATTAGATCTATGGTTGTGTTCACTTGGAAAG
>NW_004797319.1:1801274-1808943 GCF_000002075.1 Aplysia californica | reverse complement strand
AAGTCTCGAAAGACGCTTCAGCCAGTGTGAATGAACTTAAGTTGACCCCATCAACGGACGGTCCCCGGCACACGCGGAACTCAAACGCTGAAATCACGTGATGCAAACGCGCGATTGAAACAGTTTTACTGATGACTGATGGGTCTTGATGACGGGGCCGACTAGCCTAACCAGAATGTGGGCAAAGTTTGTTTTGAAAAGTAACAGCAGAACTAGATCTACGATTAATATTGATCATTTATATGTCGCAATTGAAACATTTATCAAGCCATCTGCAGGGGATTCTGAGTGAAAGCAAAAGTAGATCTTGAGAATGTCCCAAGTCGTAATGCCAAATCGATACCACTTCCATTAGCCTACGTACAGTGGAAATAACGCGTGCGAACAAAGATCCAACAAAACTTGGGGCAAGTCAACAAGATCTACTAAATCCGGCATTGATATTTCGGGAAATAGTGCTCCGAGTTCCTGCTGAGAAAAAGTTTAACGGGTACTTCCCGCGACAGAGAAGAAGGCAGAGTAAGTTAAAAAAAAATTAGCACAACAATAAAAGCGGGATAAACGCGATCGAAATCGGGAAAATCGGGAAGCTTGAGATTTGAGGCAAAAAAATCGGGATACAAATCGGGATGAGTAGCCAGGTCTGTTGGAATAATCTTACGGCAGGGGTAAACTCAAGCTGGCAAATATATTAATGTGGGCGGGGCTTTACTGAAGCAGGCCTGTGTTACCGGAATTTACCGCGCATCTGATAAGTAGGTCAGCTACTTCTGACAAAAAAGTGACTATCGTGCCTTGTAGCCTATGTGTGTGGGTGTGTTGTCAATTGTCAAATCATTGACTCGGCTTCGGGATAGAGAAGGGGGAAATGATGCTTGCCAGACGCACACCACATATGTTTTAAAGCGTATGCAAACTCCCGAAACGAAATTTTAAAGAGTAATGTTCACGCACAACCAAAACGTTAAGATGGTAATCTACAGGTTTAAGGGGTAATATACGCACATTTGTACGTAAAGGGGAGCCCTGGCACACTTATCATTTAGGCAAGCGCTATTTGCAACGCCGCGTTCTGAATAGCTCCCGTGCTATTTGAAACGCCAGTAGGCCTACTAAAATCTAGGAGCCGGATCTAGATATCTAGATCTAGTAGCCATCGTTTCTACATGATAATAATATTGTAGTTCTGCTTGAATTG
Source organism: Aplysia californica (assembly GCF_000002075.1). Lineage (NCBI taxonomy): Eukaryota > Metazoa > Mollusca > Gastropoda > Aplysiida > Aplysiidae > Aplysia > Aplysia californica. The sequence continues at coordinate 1,807,745 of NW_004797319.1, read as the reverse complement.
TGGAAGTTTTCTCCGTTTCTTGGTATGAACCTCCTAGGATTTTTAAAACTCCTTTTTATGACGTTGTCTTATTCCAACCAATATTGGGTAGATCTAGATTAGATCTAACAATTGTTTCTGACATTGTTTGCACAAAAGTAGACAAGACGTAGTCTTGTTCATCTCTCATAATCATAATCATTTGAGTTTTGAGTTTGAGCTAGTAAGTCGAAAGACGCTTGGATAACAATAACAAGACGGTGCAACTCGGTAAAAGCAGTATTTCCTGTCCGCAGTGTCGTATAGATTCTGGATCTACTTAAAATATTATCTTTAAGTTAGGCCTAGAGAACGTGTATACAAGCTGTCTACGTTCGCTAGGCCTTAGTCTAATGTTCAGTGCTCTCATTCGCGGCATCGAATCCCGGTCCCGGAAGGTTTTTATTTTTTCTTCTCCTGAGCCTAAATTTTTGAAAATAAAAATAATAATTAGACTCACAGACCAAGGAAAGCCGCTATTGAACTTTAACCAGGCCTAAATTGGTAAATGGAAAAGTATAGGCTAAACTAAGGCCTACTTTGTACAGAGCTCCTCTTGGCCCACTCTTGGGGACAAAACCAGAATGTAGTGCATGCTTCACCACTAGATCTAGATCTAGATCTACATTTTAAAAAAGCCTACAAAGCAACGAGTTATAATTATGGGGAAGTCAGTCGAGAAGAGGACCAAAAAAAAAAAAAAAAAAAAAAAAAAAACCCCACTTTCCAGGACCGGGATCGAAGCCACGCTCATAAACTAATGGTTTAGCTTCAAAGGCAAACGCGCTGTCACTTCGGCCTTCAGAACTTCCGTTAACGAAAGGTAGATTAAGCTTCATATAGCCTAGGCTAACACACAGCGTTTTATTTAGCACTGGCGCTAATGGCAACGCGGCGTTGCAAATAGGCACTTCCTATCATTAATGGCATTTTGACAGTCCTTTGGTCTCTTTTTTTTAAATAGGCCTACGTTTACAAGGCTTCTCGCTGTTCAGGATAGGACAGATAGCTAATGGTTTTGATAAATTAATTGTTAAACATGTATATATCATGTGCTTTGGTTCTGCTTGGTGTTTATGCTGTCTGTGTTTTTGTTGTTGTTGTTGTTGTTGTTGTTGTTGTTGTTGTTGTTGTTGTTGTTGTTGTTGTTGTTGTTGTAGTCCCATAATTCCGCAACGGACACGGTAGGCGTAGGCCTAGGGGCAGTAATAACAAACAAACCATGCGCACTTGACTTTGTGATAGAAGGTACAATGATCAAACACGTGTACAAACACATGAGCTGCATTTCAGCGTCACAACCTTTCCACTTATAAGTACTTACAATGTACGTTACATCATTGTACCTGATGCATTATTATAACATACATTTTATATTATGCACTTTAGGGCGTGTGTAGTATTTCTATTGGGGTACAGTTACTCTAATGTATTTTTTTGCCTTTCTGATACATTTTGTACTTGACGGGGTACGGATTACTGCTCTGTGGGAATGGCCTATTCATATGGAGTACATCAGAGGTGTCAAACTCGATCAGGCCGAACTGGATAAACACTCACTGACCAGTGAAAAATGATATTAAAAAAACAACAACAACAACAAAACAAACAATAATATGAATCAAAGCAAAAAAAGTTGAAATATATAATGAAAGAGCTTTTAGAATTAATAGATCTACCAATGGTAGAGCCGGATTTTTGGCGTCGTGTTTTCTTGACCGTTGTCCTTCTGTAGGGAGAGTCTCAGACAGCGGGTCTTTTTCCGTGAGTGGAATCCAGTGGTGGTGGTTTGTTAATTATCTTCGTCACTGTAAACAGCTGATCACAGATATAGTGCTACTAAATGTGCTCAAGGTGCGAGCGATAGGCCAAGCTGTTTTGAGTGAGCTGTGTGAGCCCCTGTCTTTCGTGCCCCGCTACACTGTTAGCTCTATAGATGACTTCAACTCCATCTGCTGAATGTGGAAGCAGTTCCTACGTCGATATCAAATAGGACAAGTTGCGACACAGTTTGAAATTATTTTTCTGTGTTTCAAAGTCACAAAAACGGCGTGCCCGCTCAGCGCGGATTGAACTCAAGTTTTGCTGCAAAGTAAAAGTGTGCGTTTGGGAACACCATAAAGCTGTCTTGGTTCAATATTGGATAACAAGGACAGTGAGACAAGGTTCCACAGTACATTTATGTCTCCTATAAACGCAGCTTCTAAAGTTGTCATGTCGCCGAGGGTGGTAGCGGGGATAAGCTCCCACTACTTAAAATACAATTTATATTGTGTAAACGCAGTTTCACCTGAAATGCCATTACTCTATTATGCATCAGAGATCCAGTGGTCTCGTCCATGGAGTTGCTGGTTCAAGACGTTGAGATGAGTCAAACTCTGAGTCCAGGTACCTTTGTGACGAGGCTAAAGAATGGTTGAACTCTTGTAATTTTTTAAAAATGTATAAAGTTTGAGGGTTGCCAGAGCTGGCTGGCAAGGCAACGCATGGAACTGCAAAGTTTTGAAGTGATTGTAATTAAGTTGCCTTTGAGTTGACTTCCATGCTCCTAACAATTCTTTAGGCACTGTATTCACTTGAATTTACATGTTCATGACCTACCCTTATGTCAGGACCGAAGGTTTCACGCCCAAGTGTCCCGCCGGTAACAATTCAGTGTCGTGCATTTTCTTAGAACATATTGCTCTAGTTCGATCATGTCTACAACACCGGCATGTTTAGTTCTCGTTTGGTGTTTGCATCTTTTTGACTGGAAAGACGATGGTGTCAAAAAAAAAAAAAAGGTATAGGTTTAAAAACCCTGTCAACACTGTTAGGTTATTTAAGAGGCGGGACCTCCGAGTTTAACGTCCATCTTGGAAAGGACCGAGCCAAGTGGGAAATTCATTCAAATTGCTTTTCCCAAGGACACAACGTCGGACCGAGCTGAGGCTCGCCCCCAACCTGGTGTTGGGCCACCGACGCCAGCCCACGATGGTGTCACAGTCTACTTAATGTGTATCCTACATAATGTGTTTCCTGGAGTTGCTAGCCATATCAAGTAATGCTGGTCTCTTCGACGTTGACTGTGGGTAAGGTCGCGTGTCCAGACGAAAAACATGGGTAACATCGAGTCTCCACAAGATTTGCGCGATGTGCAAATTCAAACACGTTTAGTTTTCAAAGGCTGAATCGAATCAGTTGTACTGTGCTAAAATGGTAGCTTTTGCTCCTCCTCGGAGGAAAATCTTATTGGCCCTGACTGAATTAAATGTATCTGATATTGGCAGTGAGCACCACCGAAGATGGAAGCTGTTGATCCCTGTCACCGGGTGGGAATCGTGGGCGGTTGGCGGGTGCTCTGGTGTGGTTTTCTCCTTCTTTCCTATCAAACATCTGTCGTCCTTATCCCCCCTCCTTCTTTTTTGAGTATGTTACTCTCTTGTAAACACGTAATCTGTTCTTCGGCACTTACATGACCTTATTGTGTTGCAAGTGCCGTCAAACTCTTACTAAAACTAAAAACGGGTGGGAATCTGGTGCAGGTTTTGCTTGTGAAGAGGGGGGTGTTGCGTGCGTGTGTGTTTCATGGCTTTACTACTTTATCATCCTATGTCCCTTCTAAAAAAAGGCTAACACAAGTGCTTAATTAATAGCGCCTGTTTTACACTCTGATCCTTTTTGCCTCACCAATGTGTGTGCGTGCGCGCATGTGCGTGTGTGTATCATGTGTGTGTGTGTGTGTGTGTGTGTGTGTGTGTGTGTGTCTCGTGTTTCTATAGCTCAGAGAAGTTTTGTTGGTTTATCCTTTATGACTGGATTTCTAGGAATTTTTTTTCAGACATAAAAAAAAAAATCATAGGTGAACATATCGAGCCTGTTCTTTTGAACGCAGAAAGTTTCGCTGTAAAGTAAATGATAATGATCAATAAATAATCACACCTTCCACCCACTCCCACATCCTTGTTCCCCCACTTTTCACTGGGATATCATGGATGAGCACCGAGCCACAGCAGTCATTCACTCTCAAAGGACGCAACAATGCATACGATACTGTGTGCACCGCCGTTTCTAGTTTGGGTATTCTAATAACTCCTCCCCCCTCCCAAAAAAAAAGAATAAAAAGAAATCACTTTGTTTTTGAGCGCTCACTGGTTCCAGCTACCGGCCAGCATATCGATCTGTGAGAATGCTAGTATGACCGGCGGTGACTCACTCGCTCACTCCCTGTGCCTAGGTCTGGGACACGAGTACACGGGTTGAGGGAGAAACGAGAAAGGAAAAAAAAAAGGAGTGAGATACGAGAGGAAAGTATTATTTGGAAAGGAGGTGGGTTGGGTGGGGTGTTTTGTCCTGTTTTCTCGATGTTGTTGCTTTGTTTTTCGTTTTGTTTTTGTTCCTGTTTGTTTTGACCGCCTGGTGATGGTGGAAAAGGAGACGAAAAAAGAGAGGGGGTGGGGGGGGGGGGGGGTAGTAGTTGTCGAGGACAGAGGTATGCCTGGAAGATAATACTGTGTGTGTCACTGTAACTACAGCGTGTAGGCAACTCATTGGACAGGCAAATGGGACCTCGTCTTTCAATATCTCAATTTTACAGTGCCTGCACTGGCGTCAGTGGTGTAGCGGCGAGGCACGCAGGCGACCTGAATTCGATTCCCTTGCGAGGAGACATAATGACCGAGCATTTCGGTCTTTCTGCTGGGGCATGGCTTCCTTCTCAGCCCGGTGGGCCGAAGTCCGATATGGTGTGTGTTGATGTCCGTGTAGAACACCAACATTAAAAAAAAAGCGTGGCCCCTACGAAAGTTTCCCCGTCACGTGTATTAGTATTAATATTAGGGGAATAAAATTAAGTAGAAAATGGACCCATGGTCTTTATATATCTATCTATCTATCTATCTATCTATCTGTCTGTCTGCCTGCCTGCCTGTCTGCCTGCCTGCCTGTCTGCCTGCCTGCCTGTCTGCCTGCCTGTCTGCCTGCCTGCCTGCCTGCCTGCCTGTCTGTCTGTCTGTCTTTCTGTCTGTCTGTCTGTCTGTCTGTCGGTCTGTCGGTTTTACTTTTTACCCCCCCCCCCCCCCCAATCCCTTTTTCGTTCTCCCTTCTAGTTGTCACCTACTTTTCTCTCCTCATTTGTGTTATGGTTTGGTAAGGGCTTTACGGCGCTCACAGCTGCATAAGGTGATGAGCATGTGTACCCCATCTTTGTTCACCCCATCTCCCCCTCCATTTTTCTTTCTTTCACCCCCCCCTTTTTTTCTTTCTCCTTTCTGGGTCCTCTATCTCCCTCTCTTACCTCTTCTCAACCGGCGTCTGTGTTGCAGTGGTTAGGCTCTTTGCTGTGGCATGCAGAAAACATGTTCGGTTCTCGTGCTGGGAGTTTTGCTTTTATTGTTTTGTGTTTTTAAAAAATTGCTTATCGCGGCCTATCTGTCTTGACATTGTATCCCTCTCAGCGCGGATTGGCCTCGACATGCAGGGTCGAAACAGCCTACCACTTAAATAATCTAAAAAGGGTCGATGGGAACGTTAAACATTTACAGTCACTATTAAATGTTTGTTCATGTTTAGTATAGACAGTGGAGCGGGAGGAAACTGAGAGGTTACACTAATTGTCATAGCACGAGGATTTATTCGTCAGATGAGAGGCTTCCAAAAAATGGGAAAGAAAAGAAGAAGGAACGATAAAAAGATAAAAGATGGGAGGCACAAGAGGGGGAAAGGAGCTGGTTTGTTGTGTGGGGTATGGCAGAAGGAAGCGATTCAGGAAGATCAATAGAGGGAGAGGGATAAAGGGAGAAATGGAAGACAAATCATGCGCGCACGCACACTCACAGTGTGTGTGTGTGTGTGTGTGTGTGTGTGTGTGTGTGTGTGTGTGTGTGTGTGTGTGTGTGTGTGTGTGTGTGTGTGTGAGAGAGAGAGAGAGAGAGAGAGAGAGAGAGAGAGATGCGATGCTAGGAAAAGAGACGGAACAGAGAATGGGGAAGGTGCTGGGGACAGACAGACAGACAGACAGACAGACAGACAGACAGACAGACATACAAACACACATACAGACAGAAACATAGACAGACACACAGACAGACAGACAGGGTCTGGAGCAAACTGTGTCACGCCGAATTCGTCTTGCCTCTGTGTTTACTCCTCAACTCGAACAGGCCTGGGGTGGAGGAGAGAGGTTCTTAATTCTGTGCTGACGTCATCGACGTGAACCAGGCACGAGTTCCGGGTACCCAGAATTCTTTAACGGTATAACGGAAATTCTTGTGTCCGATCAGCAGCACTCCAAAGGCAATAGCAGCACGTTTCATACCACTAGATATCTTGACACTTGGAAATTTGAATTATTTTGTAGTAGTAGTAGTAGTAGTAGTAGTAGTAGTAGTAGTAGTAGTAGTAGTAGTAGTAGTAGTAGTAGTAGTAGTAGTAGTAGTAGTATACATCTTTATTGTCCAGATCCTGGCACATTGG
>NW_004797319.1:1794579-1799316 GCF_000002075.1 Aplysia californica | reverse complement strand
ACAGAGAGAGAGAGAGAGAGAGAGAGAGAGAGAGAGAGAGAGAGAGAGAGAGAGAGAGATATTTTTTGGGGCTTAGAAAAAGTCGTTTTCCGTTGCAAAAAATTGGTTGGGGTTCGTCTGATTTTTGCCTGCCATCATTTTTTCCGTTCTGGATGTTATTAATTATTCAGGCACCGTACTCCTGTTGACTTCATAAACCACGTGTGTGTCATTCTTGCGTTGAAGTGTGAAGGCCTTTGGACCCTCTCCAAATTTCATTCCTTTAGAAAATTTTGTTATAAAGACACGGTTTGTGAAAAAATAAAGTTCTATTCAAATGACAAAACATTCTCACACCGGGAAAAATTCGAGTATGGAGGCTGGTGTGGTTTTTGTTCCCCGAGCCCGTCACCGATCGTCTCCATATTTACCCCCCAGGGCTCGACAATTGACACACACAGCTTTTTGCTGGTATTTGAACAGACACTGAGTATGGTAGCATTCCGCGTGTTCCCACAACCAAAAGTAGCCAGACCTTTAATAGCCTTAGACTCAGTACGCGCTTGGCATTCCATCCCTTGTAATGATTTCTTCTGTGTTGACTTGTGGTCGTAATTGAGTTTACTTAACTTTGCCTTACTTCCCCAGCATGTCTTTTGACTTTAGGCCTGGATTTGAGGCCATCCAAGCCATGCTATTGTAATTTCGGGTCTTCCAAACCATCCAATCATAGCAGTAGACCCTGCTCTCTCACGGTCACCTGTATAAGACAATCACCCGTTCTACTAATACAAACGGACTCTTTCAATTTTCCACTTGCATTTTCTTTACATTATTAAAAAGACGCTTTGTAAGACGACCACCTGTCTAAGACGGCTATTTTTCTTCTTCTCGACAAATGAATGGCTGTCTTAATCAATTTTGACTGTATTTTTGGGCCTTCTAAGCCAGGCGTGTCCAACTCTGGTGCCCCTGAGGGTCACACATGACCGCTATTTGTCCATCATAACTAATTAAAGTCATTTGATAAAATTTATAAAAGATCAAGGGGAAGACCACGTGGAACCTGGAGAAGAGTCACGGAACTGGATGTACAGAAAAGTTGGAAGACGCGTGACATCAAGCGACTAGCCCAGGATTGGGACAGGTGGAACGTGTTTGTTCGTGGCCTATATCTTGATCCAGGGTGAGAAAGGCAATGTTGACGATGAATACAATGGATGGCTTTTACCGACATTTCTAATTACAAGCTTCATTTTTCCAGTACATAATTCAGTCCAGTGAATTTGACAAACCAAAACCCCAGGAAATATGAATTGTCTTTTTAATCCCGGCTCGTCGTTATCACTTTTTGTAAACAGACCCCACGGTATATCCACTCTCTTCCCCTCAAGTTTGATGTGTTTTGAGTTCTAATTCTAAGAAAGATTTTCTAGGCACAGAACGCAGTTGTTTTGTGTACTGTATATCTATACCCTATAAGTGCTTATACCACTCTGAGTGTCTAGTGTATACCATATCTGACTCCGTCTTGTCTGTGTATTTATTAGTGATAATAACGTTGTAAAACGCTAGCAGCGCGTTCAGGTCTCGCTTTTTGGCCGCAAGCAGGGAACACGACCGCGCTAGGGATACCGATACGGCCGAGGTCAGGGAACACGACCGCGCTAGGGATACCGATACGGCCGAGGTGAGGGAACACGACCGCGCTAGGATACCGATACGGCCGAGGTGAGGGAACACGACCGCGCTAGGGATACCGATACGGCCGAGGTCAGGGAACACGACCGCGCTAGGGATACCGATACGGCCGAGGTCAGGGAACACGACCGCGCTAGGGATACCGATACGGCCGAGGTCAGGGAACATGGCCGAAGTGTGGTACTTTAGAATAGATGAAAATTTGGCTTCTCATGATCTGTAGATGCAGGTGACATTCTTCCACCTAGCATGGGCACACGGTGACAGTTGTAACGGGTCACAACGAAAATAAAGATAATAATTGTCTTACTATTAAAGGGAGTAAGATAGGGGCCTCGGTTGGCACATCTATTAGTTTTTTTCTTCTTTATTTATTTAATTTTGGGAACATACAATTTATGCATACAGCTGTTTTAGCGTTAGTAAATACACTGTAATGAAGCAGTCTGCCAAAATGTTTAAATGTTTAAATGACAGTATTTACTCGCAGTTTGCAGGAGTGTCGAGTACGTGTTGTACAAAAACTATAACAGTTCAAAAACTAAACATTTAAATGCTACTGTTTAATAGCTTTTAGTGTTTGTCTAAGTTTTGACTTCGATCAAAGATGACAAGGGTTGATCAGTCAGCCTTGTTCTCTGACAAGTTTTTGTTGAAAGAAAATACTGTTCACATACTTAGGTAAAACCAAACAGTTCCATCGTCTTTGTGGAAAACTTTCAGGAAGGTATGAAAAGAAACATGGTTTCTCCGCTTGAAGATGGTTTAGTTGTGAACTTAGGATGTTAATAGTTCCATTTGCAGGCTTTCTTCTATCTTAGCAATTTCAAAGGTGCTGAGAATAATATTAACTCATTTTCGAAAGAAGAGAATAAGTCTTAAATCTTTTCAGAAATTGCCGTGACAACAATTTCATGTGATTGACATGCGTAGTCAAAGGGTGCGAAGAAAACCTACCGACTCAGTATCTGCGCTGTTTTTCAGCTCTTTGCCCCTGGGAAATGAACTAAATTTTCCGGTGACAGCTGACTGTGACGTCCACAAGCCAAGATTTATAATGAAACACTTGATAACATCAAACAGGAGTGGTGAACATCCCTAGTGTGAACCAGTAGCCTGTCTCAGCTGTGGCGAAATCAAGGCTAGCCTAGTAATAAGCAACACCAGTTGCAATCTGTCTTTGGGAAGTCAGCGTCGGGTCTATATGGCTCACCAATGACGTTTGTTTTCCCACAGTCGTAGTAAACACATTTTGCAAATTTTCCCAGCTTCATTTGAGTTTTCGGGGCGTGACCGTTGTAATGGGAAGAGGGGGGGGGGGAGAGAGAGAGAGAGAGAGAGAGAGAGAGAAAGAGATAGTGAGGGGGGGGGGGGGGGGGGGCGTGTATTTTATTCGTTTTATTACCTGTGTTGAATGGGTTTAAAAACCATTTTAGTCAGCAGTAGTAACCTTCAGCTACAAGACAAACCCTACATCTGGTCACTCTTCGCGCCGTAGAAACGTTTGTGTGGGCGCAGGTGTGCGAGTAAAGGACTGCATGCGGCCCATGGGCCCTGTGTTTGACATGCCTGTTCTAAACCATCATTATGCTTGTAATTTGTTATCTTCTAAGCCACTCTGAAATAATCTGGGGTTTTCCAAGTCATGCTGTAATTGTTACGCGTCTTTTAAGACGTGATATCATAATATTGTAATAATCTTGTGCCTTTCAAGCCATGGCGATGCATTGCAGTAATTTCTGACGTTCCACAGTTGGTCTTATTGTCTGAGTATGTGATTGTGTTCGTCGATTTTTAGTTTTGTATAGCGCAGATGCCTGTGTACCACCCAGGAATGTCATCTGTTGTGTGTAATTCTTAGGTTGTAAACATGGGCACAATGCGGACACCAGTTTGATTTCCTTGAAGAGAATATGTTGTCTTCTCCGTCTTTCTAATTGGATGACCATAGCCTCTACACACCAAAGTTAGCCCTTGGCAAGGAGGATTGAAGCGGCCCGAGATCCAACCTGTGTCAATGGGGGAGTAAAATACAGTCAAACCTGTGTAAGACGGCCACCCATTGTCATGGAGAAAAGTCGCCGTATAGGACAGGTGGCCGTCATAGGCAGGACTGATCAAGATGAAGAAAACAAACCATTCCCATCTGAGGTCCCAATCGAAAGTAGCCGCATTGTTGTTTTGTTGTTGTTGTTAGTGGTGGTGGTGGTGGTGGTGGTGATGGTTTGTATTTTGTTTGTAATTTTGATTTGGCTGATTTTGCACAAGGGTGACAATAAAACGAAATGTATCAGACGAGGAGGACCGAGTGCCACTAACTATTATTCAACAGTGGGAGGGGCCTACGCAATACGATCGGTTGGAGGGACTACCTAGCAACAACGACAGGTGATTGAATTATGACGGCTCGCCCACAATGCCAGGGGCCAATGCACACTTTATGACAAAACTTAATGGAGTCTTTAAGGTGGCCGTCTAAGACAGGTGTTATTGCATAGTGCGATAGGGGTTGTGTGTTAAAATATGGTGGCCATGGACAGGTGCCCGTTTTACACAGTTAAATTATATTTAAAAAACGCAAGGGGGAAAATGGAAAGTGGCCGTTTGTACAGGTGGCCGTCTTATAAAGGTGGCCGCCAGGGCAGGTTTGACTGTATGTACAACAGCAGGACAAGAGTACAAGGGCTGTTTCAGGGAGGAGCCCAATTTGCTTTAGAAGAGAAAGTGTTGAAATACATGACAGCACAATCACGATAACACTTCCATTGCAAGCGTGTATTCTTCGTCACGCTTGTTTTGTGCAGAGATACAAGGATTTTCTTTTGCAATGTTTAATAGAAATAATTATTCAATGTATGATTCTCTGTGTCATTCCTTGTATAAGATTCCTTGCTTCAGAATGAGGTACGCAGTTACCCTTTGCCCCGGCGTGGCACAGATGGTCAGGATCGATTTGATGTTGCTCATTCACAAGGGGTTTAGCGAGTGACGCAGGATTATAAACGTCAACTGAGGTGTGTGTGTGTGTGTGTGTGTGTGTGTGTGTGTGTGTGTGTG
>NW_004797319.1:1792201-1793907 GCF_000002075.1 Aplysia californica | reverse complement strand
TTTTCTCCAGGCATTTTTCCTCAACGAAAAAGTTCCAAAGTTGACTGCATGTATTTGTGTTTTTAAATTGAATACACATATGCACAAAAACACCATACACACACACTCACACACACACACACACACACACACACACACACACACACACACATACACACACACACACACACATACACACACAGTGATATGGAGCAAAAAGGGAAATAAAATGGCGCTACTACATTTGTCGGAGCAGTAACTCAGACGCTTTTAAAAACTGACCCTTTTATGTAGGAGTGTTTTGCGCCCCCGTCAACTCAGTTTCGGTCATTTAGGAGGCGGGCCTCGACCCTGAGGGTCACCCCGACTGTGGGGGATACATTGTCCCAACAGAAAGACGAAGATACATGTACTCCCCAAACGGAAATCGAACTCGGGTCTTCAGCGTGCGAGGTCAAAGTTTCTAACTGTTGCAACACAGATCTGTGATTACGTGGATATGGTGTTCCTTTTTTCTTAGGGTCGGTGTTCCCTGCATATGGGTCATCAAACGTACACTGATTACAGTACTCCTGAACCTTATGCAGCCTTATCCCGATTGACAAAGAATGGATGCTTGTTGGACAAATTGGATCCGATCTGCATGATATAATCGAATCAGCTGGATGGGTCGAGAAATGACGGTGTCCAGCGGCCAGTGCACACTGTGTCAAACTACTCTGCTTTGCTTCTCATAATAAATTTGACCCTGAAGTACTTTGCGGCCGACGGTTTTTGCGTGCTTGCATTTAGCCCCGCCTTTCAAACAGCCTTACAGTGTTGCAAGGAGTGTTCAACCTCTGTACGAAACGTAGGATATTTTATAACTCATCTGCTGAACTTAATTTTCATCAGATGGACCGGGTTGTGACCTGGGCACTTCAGTTAAAAACGTGTTTGATTTCCGAAGAACGAGCCCAATTGTGCCGGAATGATAGCTTTGCCCATCCATAAATAAAAATGTGTAATTGTAATGCAGTATAAGTGTTTTTATGCCACCATTGACACAATTTAGATTATTTAGGAGACAGGATTCAGCCCTACCTATTGTGGCCAATTGGGCTGAGAGAGATCACACGTCACCGCAGAAAGCCCGAGATACTCAGTGAAAATCTGGCCGCTCTCACATCGAGCAAACCGTATCAGACAGGGTTTTGACAAAACTTTCTGCTGTGGGCGCTGGGTTTAACAGCAGGTATGCTCGATAACGAAGTTAAAAGTAGTTTGCCAAAGCACTTTCGATGTGTTGATACGGATAACGCCGTTTATCGTCATGTTCTTCTTAATCTTATCGGCCTTAGCTGAGAAATGTTGTTACACAGGCACACGTGAAGATACGCAGAAAGGAAACTGTGATGTTATATTATTGGACACTTGTGTAATGCGCTGTGATCCTTTTGATTTATGTGGTGCTTCCGTTTGATGTGTTTTGACCTTTTCAGGATCTTGTTTTTTTGGGTTTTCTCTGTTTCCGGCTGCTGCAGTGGACATCTTGTACACTATGTAATAGTAATACACGTGTCTTTGCCTCATATTGTTGGTTGAAGTATAGTCTAGAATAGTAACAATGACTATGTAGCTGCTTTGTGCGTGGTGCCTTTCTACCGTACCGTTTTGTAGCTGCAGTGTATGATATCACAACATAACAAACAAGCACAAACACACACACGCACCCACCCACCCACCCA
>NW_004797319.1:1788344-1790057 GCF_000002075.1 Aplysia californica | reverse complement strand
GGAGGGAGAGAGAGAGAGAGGGAGAGAGAGAGAGAGAGTCAGTTGTAAGGTCTTTAAACCCATACCATTCATACAAGGGTTATTGAGTGCATGCTCAGGTCTCGACGATAAATGATTTGCACGCTCGTATGACCTTATGCAGTTGCCAGCGCCGTAAAACCTTACTAAAACAAGCAAAAATGAGTTACTGTAACCTAACCTACAAATTGCTCATTTTGAGACAGCGACATCACTCCGCCTTCATATCAGTAGTGTGGGCTTGTAGATTTCTTCCCAAAGACCGCCCCGCCCAGACATCATTAATAGCTGGTCTCGAAAAGTACTCACCCGTCTGCTTGACCGTGTTTCATAGGGGTGCGTTAAAGAGTGGGGTTGGTGAAAATTCAATGTTATATCTTTATCAACTCTTTATGTTTTAAGCGTGTGCTGTAAGTCCTCTTTTAATAGTTTGACCCACTTTAGGCTAACATCAAAGAAACCGTGTCGGGACTTTAGTTTGCAGTGACCTTCGTTAATGAGCTTTTAGATTCTCTTGGTCATCCAGCTTTTAGACTCGCCTGAGGTTTAAATAGGACTTTTTGTTTTTAACCTGTTTTCACCGCGGATAGACGAAAGTAAAAAAGCCATGAAAATGGTGCTTTTTTATAATATAGAACAACTTTATACTAAAAATATGACATATGGAATGAGAAAACATGAGCTACGATGACGCCCCTTTCCTCTGAGAGAAAGAGAGAGAGATTACAGATTGCACAGTGTGATTAAAAGGTCATGTCTGTGTGATTGCCCCAAGCATGATAGTTGAGTTAAGTGTGTTCCCGTTTCAGCAAGTCAGTGTATTTTCGCATGCAGACGCTGCTGTCAAGTGACACATTTCAGCACGAACAACACACGATAATTGGGGATCCAGGGCATAGTGGAATGAGTCATTTGATAAAAATGAAAACGTAAGAAGTACTGTTTTCACATTATGCTGTGCAGAGTGAAGTTGAGGGGAAATTGGGTGTTCAGACATACTGCTACTAGTTTTATAACTGGAGCATTTATCAGTCCATAATCCCCCCCCCTCCCAAAAAAACAAACACAAAAAACGCCCCCCCCAAAAAACAACAACAACAACAACCCCGCCCCAAACCAACAACAAACAAACCCAAGGACAAAATTTAAAAAAACAACAACAACAAAGACCCAAGAAACAACTTTTAAAAAAAACCCAGTTGGTTATTCCCACAGTGTGGTACATGTAGATCTAGTTGGATTCTTAAACCTCCAGGGACGCTTGAGCAGTTTTGGTAGTTACTGAGGGGGGCAGAAATCCTTGCTAAATAAAGAGAAACGCCAAACGGTAATGCTCCTCAAATATTAACATTTTCTCACGTTTTTATTATAATTTGCATTTGCACTAATTACTCATTTTGTACATCCACTGGCTAGCAAGTTATTTCTAGATATTTATCTTTATCTCTGAATTTTAACTAGATCTAGGCCTAAATCATTTTAGATTTTTGTGTGCGGGTATCCAAGGCGAAAATACTTAACTCTCAGGCGCTCATGCGAATATATAGGGTTAACTGCTAACTACTAGCACAACGTAAGCATTGATATTGTATTTTTGAAACAAGCCCGAGGTGGTTTAGTATTTTAAAAGAAACGCGGAAAGACCTCATAGCGTCAGGCCAGCAACATTAGAGGTCTCAAAAAAAGGGAAGGAGA
>NW_004797319.1:1775770-1787858 GCF_000002075.1 Aplysia californica | reverse complement strand
AGCGCAAATTGAGAGAGAGAGAGAGAGAGAGAGAGAGAGAGAGAGAGAGAGAGAGAGAGAGAGAGAGAGAGAGAGAGAGAGAGAGAGAGATTGTACCTCTTCTCATTAATGATATTGATATTATCCCAATGGTCTCGAAAGCGCCCAGACTGGGCATCAGCTGTCTTCTCCCTGACAGCCTCTGACAACACGTTATGAGCACCGGTACAAACCTCTCACCGACAAGTAAAATTGTGTATCGGTTCTCACCTCTAACCGACACTTTATGTATGTACCGGTACACATCTCTCACCGATACGCTATATTTATTATGTACCGGTACACACGTCTCACCAGTACGTTATATATGCACCGGTATACACCTCTCACCGACACCACCTACAACACACAGAGCCCATTAAGAACGAGCAGCTCACATACACTGCCTCTCCTTTTTGTATAATTATAAGGC
Source organism: Aplysia californica (assembly GCF_000002075.1). Taxonomy (NCBI): domain Eukaryota; kingdom Metazoa; phylum Mollusca; class Gastropoda; order Aplysiida; family Aplysiidae; genus Aplysia; species Aplysia californica. The sequence continues at coordinate 1,787,407 of NW_004797319.1, read as the reverse complement.
CAACTTCAGAATTCTCGTCTTGTCTTAGATCGCCAATGAATGTTAAACCGAAAGCAACCAAATCTTAACTTTTTATTTGATACTTAGAATTTAGATATCTATTCCATTAGTGACCGATGCCAGATGGATTGGCGCGTTTTAGTAGTGATAGCGCAGGCGGGAGAAAAGTGCATGGAATCGTCCCCTCAGTGTTTCGTTGACTCACGAAACGCGTTACACTGTACAGGTTACAACTATAAGAGCAACATTACTGCTCGCTCTTGATTTGTATATCATGTATATATCATAAAACATTGTCCCTGTTTTGGGTCCCAGCTCTTCCCACACGCCCGCTCTGATATAGATAGCCCCCTGCCCGCGTGTGGGGGACATGTCAGTGTGTAGCTGTGTCCAGAAAAACCTGTGCTGTGTGCGCCGTATCGCCCGCCGGCTGCTGAATTAATGAACGAACTGACTTGTGCTGGACATCTGAGTCCCCTGTATCATCGTGACAACACAGAGGGTGTTTATTCCACGACTATCCTGTGCTTAGTAGACATAATTCCTCAGTTTGGAGTCGGCGGTACCTGTTGTGTTGTAGTTGACTTCAAGGAGATTTTTTCTCCGTTCTCCCTGTGTCTCTTCACAATGCCCTTGATGGACTTTTTTGACGCTTGGATTAGAAGAGATCTCTGAGAGAAGAGAGGTGGGAGTAGGAGGAAGAAGAGGAGGTGTGGAAGGAGAAAAAGGGCTGGAGTGGGAAGCACACACAGCCCCCGTGGTCTGACATGGGCGACTCAGGTAAGACTAGCAATTGTTATTCGTATCTTTTGTCCTCAGGAAACGTGCAGTCCCACACAACCTGGCTGTGTTTCTGTGACCGGGGGAGATTTTTTTTATTGAGGTTTGGGTTGAATAGATAGGGAAAGGGTAGAAAAAGTGGGCAGAGTAGGGATGTTGTGGGTGGAATAGGTCCCCACTGTATCTCTAAAGACTTTTATTTAGTAGCTATTTAGTATAGCGTTAAGTTCACACACAAACATAAATACAAAATTCACCAACTCAGCACTTAAAACAGTTCCGCATAATAATTTAGTTGAACTCCGAAACGACACTGCTTGCCAGTGGTTAAATTATGCGCCACTGGTTGGTCTAACATATTTACTTTCTCTCTGTTGTTTCAGTCAATCTTCCTTGTTTTTATCCTGTGCGAAATTAACGTTATTTGTCAAGATTCTATGTGCTTCTCTTTACTCGCACAAACAAATAGGAGAGGACATTGTTGTCAACCCCCAGAGTTCACCTATATCACCGGGCAACGACACGGAGAACCTGTGTAGATGAACCTAATGGCCGTACATTAACCCCACCCCCACCCCCACCCTCGCGTCTCCCTTCCCCAACCCAAGTAGACCTACTCGGAGAGAGATTACAATTTCTTTTTTCGTGTGGACACGACTTGCCATAAAAAGTCATTCTGAAACTTTGTGGCGAAAACCAAAGAATTTCCTGGCGTTTTTTTATGTTGGTGTTTTACCCCCTCCCCCTCCCAATCCCTTTGCCCCATCAAAGAATATAAATATATGAATGATAAATAGATAAATAAGATGAAAGAAAAAAAACCCATCAACACAACTAAGACTACTAAGAGAGTTTGGGCTTCGACCTTACCTGTCAGAGCCAACCCGAGGTGACTTCAGCAGCAAGGCGAAGATACTTAATACCATCGGATTCGAACCCAGGGCTTTATGAGGGGCGGCGAAGAGCTCAAGCGCTACACCACAGACGTTGGTTTAGTAGTTCTGTGCTAACTTGTTTTGTTTGGGTAAAGAGAAGCACTTTGCCACAAATTCGGTCGTTTAGTGTAGGGTAAAAGAAGACAGACAGTGCCTGCAGTGTCCAACAGAGAGAAAGAAAAAAAGTATAGAACTTACCTGAGGGTCCCTCAAAAACACGCGCGGGAGGCTCTCTTGGCCAAGAGGTTAAGGTGTTCGCCTCTCATTCAAAGGTCCCGGGTTCGAATCTGGGTAATAACGGAAAACTTTTGTTCTCTAAAATTGTCTCTTTTCACTTTCTTTCCTTCTCTTTTGTAATATTCTGTTGTCTGCTTTCGTCTCCACTTTCTTCCCCCACCCATTCACCTCCTTTGACCCTTCCACTGGGCTCCTGCACTTTCTGCAGCCTTTCTACTGCTACTCCTTGGCTCCTTCTTACTGCTGTCTTTCAGCCACACCCCTGATCTTCTGGAAGGAAAGATATACACATAGCCTTCTCGGACAATGGCGAAACATCTCGGAGGTCCCGTGTTCAAGCTGCGCACGTTAAAGATCTCTTGGTGGTCCAAAATCGATAAGAGTAGGCTTCGGTCGCCACCCGGGCAAAATTCCAAATTTCCTACCGATTGAACAAATGTTAGATGTGGCCGCGCGCTCATATGACCTTATGCAGTTGCCGGAGCCGTAAAACACTCACCGAAATAAACCAACAAACAAACACAACCACCCCCCCAAACAAAACCCAAAAAAACCAAACGCACTCAGACGTGCAATGTTGTAGTTGTTGTAGCGGGTGACCCGTGTGGGTACGGTTAGCCAGTACTGCACTGCAACAAAACAATTGGCCAAGGTGAGTTGTGGGCAGTAATAATAAGAGAAGCCTACCGCACCGACGCTTCAAAATCGTTCTTGTTACGACACTATAGAACCAGACGCTCGTCAATTTGTGGGCGTACATTAGTATAGAGTCTTTGGTATCATTTTATTATTATTGAAGCTCTTCTGTATATTGTTATTTGCCTTTCTTTTGGTTAAACAATACCCATCTATCTTGAATAGAAGTTTAGAAATTAAATTGTGATTGAAGGAGGTGGGGGTCGCCTGATGTCAAAGATAACGCTAGCGCGAATGATACCACATGAGGAGACGACTTGCCATAAAAAGTCACTCTGGAAGTTTGTGGTGTAAACCAAAGTCCTAGCGTTTTCTTTTTAATGTCGGTGTTTTAACCCCCCCCAACCAAAGATATTAAATACATGAATAATACCCAAAAAAATACATAAATAAGTAGAAGGGACTACCAAAGCTTGGATGTCCGTGGAAACTGTAAATTAAAATATTCTTTGATATACATAGTTGATAGGTGTAAATAAGCACTGTTGCCTGCCAGGCTGTGTTGTGCAGTTGGCCCGGGAATTCGACTTACAGTTACAGTCGGAGGGAAATAGGGCTGTGGGGTGTGATGGGACTTTTCCAAATCCAAGATAACCCATGTGTCTGGCTTTGCCGATACAGAAGTGCCAAATTATTAATGAATGGAGTTGAGACAGCTGGAGAGAGAGAGAGAGCGAGAGAGAGAGAGAGAGAGAGAGAGAGAGAGAGAGAGAGAGAGAGAGAGAGAGAGAGAGAGAGAGAGAGAGAGAGAGAGAGAGAGAGAGAGAGAGAGAGGGGGGGGGGGTTGGGAGGGAGGGGAAACCTTTTGTCGTTTTTTGACAAATTTTTAAAGTGACAAATTGACGCGCTCTTCGGTACTTTGATTGCATGCCTTTCAGGGATCGATATTCCACGTTTTGGGAGTGAAGAGTAAGCGTCGTTTTACAACACAAAGAGAAACAGAACCAAGGGTAGATCAAAGCTTCGCACATGACTGTGAAGACCCTATTTCTCTTCTTGTTTGCTGGTCCGAAATAATTTATTTCTGGGTCAAAGATAACTCCTTTCAACATCGCCCGACTCGATCGCCTGAAACTGAAAACAAACACGTTTGTTTTTGAGGCGATCGAGTCGGGCGATCGGCCCAACCAGCCGATCCCATCCGTAGTGGGCTCCCCGTATTAGATTTCTGTAAAGCAGATGCCGGGCTGTGAGCTAAAGACTGAGTTGATGACCGTTATGCGCAACCTGAACCGTTTGGAAGATCCAGATATTCTTAGATCTATATTTTTCTTCGACGGTCATTTCAAGAGTGCAAATGGTCCATCGATTTAAAGTTCAACTATTTAGGAGACTGTCTGGTTGGACCCTGCAAGTCAGGTGGTGTTCCCCCTTTGAGGGCAAGGATGGACCATAGATACAGTCCCTTGTACTTGTCAGAATGTAGTAGACGCATCTCATCTCATAATACCGGACTCGTAATCGTGAGCCTTAAGCCCCGGTTACACGCAACGATAAATAGTATCAGATTCGTCGTATGGGAGAACTGTCCGTTTTATCGAACTGTGTTGTCTGTTTACACGTTCCAATCTATTGTCCAGTTTTCTTTCGTTCGAGGAGATTCCTCGTCATAAAGCCAATCCCTGTGCGACGACAGCGATTTGCCTTCACTCTATGTGAGAGTTTCGAGCTCTGGACCTAATGAATGAAAGGCGAACACTGTATCTCGAGATCACGAGACCCCCCCCCCCTCCCACTTTTCCCTGTACATTTTGATATAGCAGAAAAGTGTCTTTAGAAAAGGGTGGCCTTACTGTTGGCCTACCGTGTTGTGTGCAGAACCGGAAGCTTTGACTTGACTGCAGATGTGCAACGCACCGAGTGACCTTGATTCAGTTTCACCTTTGACGATCAACTAAACAATAAAATAACTAAAATATACATACAAAGCACCAAATCATGGTCTCCACGAGCTATTTGGCTTTTTTGTACGTTGATTCCGAATATGAAATCAGTTTTTACCTACCATAATTATTTTAAAAAATTTGAGTCCTGAGTTTAATTCTGCGCGGCGGCAAATTTCAAAGTGAATCTACGTCACAGCGTGTCTCCCTCAAGTGTGACCGTGATCGCACGGAAAATATCAAGCAGCGCTTGATTTTTCGACCGAGTCTCCAAACCATCGTTCAATCGTCCAAATTTTGTACAATTTTGTGGTTACAACTAATACGGGGTGCCCACTTCGGCCGATCGCCCGACTCGGTCGCCTCAAAAACAAACGTGTTTGTTTTCAGTTTCAGGCGATCGAGTCGGGCGATCGGCCCGATCCAGCCGTAGTGGGCACTCCGTATAACGTTTTATCGTATGATCGCTAGACCGTCCAGTTTTTGTACAATTTATCGCTACGTGTAACCAGACTCTCTGGTGTAACCGGGCCTTTAGCTCGGTCCGACGCTGTGTCCTTGGGAAAGGCACTTTACACGAATTTCCCACTTGGCTCGGTCCTTTCGGAGATGGACGTTAAATTCAGAGGTCAGGCCTCTTAAATAACCTAATAGTGTTGATAGGAGCGTTAAACCTATAACACTAAAATTGACCTTAGTGTTTGTAGTGGCCTGTCCATACAACACCCAAAAAGGCTTGGAGATCATAAATACTCCATTTCTCTGTCAGACACTGACCAATGCATGTTGTTATCTGCATTCTGAGCGAGTAGAAGTTAATAAGCAGAAAACAGTGACAAAATGGGAATATTATTATAGTGAGTTCGTTGTTAATGGAGGGAAGGACATCGCCGTTCTCTCGGGCTTGACTTTCCATATTTCATGGTCCGCTGACAGATGTCAATCCCTTAAGTTCTTCCTTTTTGGTCCAGCGGACGGTGGGTTTGAATCATGCGCTGCCCTATAGACACGGGACCTCGTCTTTTCCCCCCACTCGTGAGCGACCTACCACTCATACCCCACAACGTCCCAATCATAGGTGGCATGGTGACCTTGTTCTTACTGAAGGTCTTCTGTTCCGCTCTTTTTTTACGCCGGTCGGCCGTCCAGGGGTGCACCGTTAGCTCAGCTGACAGCATGCTGGATTATGAAACGGATGACCGTGGCTCGAGTCCCTAACGAGGCGTTCGGAACGTGGGTTCTTTTGGGGAGTTTGAAGGCTCTCCACCCATTTTGTGCGGTCCTACCGAGGACGGACGTTAAATTTGCAGGACCCGCCTCTTAGATAACCTTACAGTGTACAAAAGGGCATCATCCTAAACAATGATCAATGACAAAGTAAACGAAAATGCAAGCGAAAACCCAACACAGACCGAAGTGCTTTCTTTTCTGACATTGTGACAGGAACCACTCAACAGGGAGAAGGTGTTCTTTTTGTTATAAGGCCAAAGAAATTAATGTCACAACATGGACACCTAGAGACGAGGTCTATGACCCCAGACTCATTTTGTTTGTTGGTTGTGTATCCCCAGACCTGCAGCAACGGTTTGATCGTTTATTTCTATAAATAATAATTTTCTTTTGTTGTTTCTTCTGGATCTTGCCCTTTTTGTGCGTAAATGTATTGGTAGTGCCGTAAAACTCGTGTCAATCAATCAGATTGTGTACTAATGGCCATAATTGTGTTGATGTGCTTCTATTTACTCAAACACTTTACTTTTCCAATCCAGCGGCCATCTGGGGTCTAGCCCTTCGGCCTGTATCTACTCAAACACAAACAGTAATAGTCGGGCACGTTGCCTTTGATGTAGAAGTCATGTATTCGATTCGTGTAAAACATACAGGTCAGCAACTACTCAATCAACCCCTGCATGAAGGGGCCATCATTGTGCTTGTTTGCTACTGCCATCACTAGGAAGAATTGAAGGCCAACAAGGCACAGGTAGACCCAGAGCAACTTATTTGAAAAGCCTGTACAGATGGGTGACGGGGAAAGATCAGGAAAATATAGCTTTGTTGAGAGCATCCAAGCAAAGGAATGAATGGCGAAGCATGATCGCCGATGTCTGTCCGTAGATCTGGCACTTGATGACATGGTATATCTGGGGTTATGTTCCTCTAATGTTGTCTGTCGTTTTGTGTTTCTTTTTTGTGTGTTCTATTTCATCTTGTATTCTTTGTCCCAGCATCTCCCTTTTCGTTGTTTTTTTGTATTGTTTATATTAATTTTTATAATATTTCTGGTAATTTGGTCAGGTTTGACACCCATAGTTTGGGGCATAGCATATTGTACCGGGACAGGGCGCTCGTGAAAACCTTCTTTCCAAGTGATCGCAGTTAATTCGATTTGGGCGTAAGCATTTTCATCACCTTTTTTTTTTCTTTTTTCTTTACAGACCTCCAGCTGGCCGCCGAGCTGGGCAAGGCGTTGCTGGAGAAAAACCGAGAACTAGAGTCTCAGCTGGTCCAGCAACAGAGCACAAGCCAGGACCAAGTACTCGAGATACAGGTGAGGCCAGGTTTTCCTGTCAGTCATTGTCGCCGGATAGGTTCAACGCCCATGTCGACACTCTGGGGTTAGGTAAGAGGCGACACCTCCGAATTAAAAGATCAAGCTGAATGGGTGGAGAGTCTGAAAAACTCCGCAGAACAACCCAAGTTTAGAACGCCCCTTTAGGGATTTGAACGAGGGCCATCTGCTCTGTATAATGTAGTTCAGCATAATTCCTACAGAGATAATGGTTGTGCCCTGACCAGGTCTGCGATGGAAAGGATGGCCTGTCTTATTGTGTCAGTAAATTTCTCTTTCTCCTTCAAATGCCGCTTTTCTTTACGACCCCCTACCCCCACGAATATTAACCCCTTGACCTTTCCCTCCTCCTCCCCCAGTACCTCAAGTCCCAGCTGGACACGATGCGGACAATGACAGAGTCCCGGAACCGGATCTACGAGGAGGTGGACCGCACGGCCCAGGACCTGGAGAAGAACAACCAGAAGTTGACCATGGATGCCAAGGCGGACCGACAGAAGATTGAAAAGTAAGCCAGACAAGTACAGGACGGACTGAACAATGAGTGTATTTTATTGGAGGTATTTTACGCTTCCATCAACACAGTCTTGACAATATTATATAGGAGAGGGGCTTTGACGTTGAATGTTATTGCCAGCCCGGGGCAGGGGGTGGGGGGGGGGGGGGGAATACAACGTCCCTGCAGAAAGATGAAGATATTCGATAAAAATCTAATTTACATAGGTATCGAACTCGGGTCTTCCCTGACACCGATGACAGAAGTTGAAAAAGTAAATCATGCAAGGCAGAAAGTCAGAAGATTAAAACAGAATGTCAATAAAGTGCCCAGAAAAATATATCACACAGTTTTGACAGACAGATGGTTGAAACGCAAGTCATATAAGATTGGCAGATGATGGGAACGTATTCCATAATGTATAATTCGCCTCCTCCTCCTTCTTATCGACGTTTGTGTGGTATAGCGGTTATGCTCTTTCCCATTGCCCGCAGAAGTCGTAAGTTTGATTCCTATTTAAGTGTCCCTCTCAACCCAGGTTGACCCTGACTGGCAGGGTTGAAGCAGCCCACCCCCTAAAAGATCTCAATTGTAATGATAGGGTCGTAAGGCATTTACTGCTACAGTTGTTCCTTTCCCCTCTTACTTTTCTTGTTTGTTTGTTTTCTAAAGAAAAAAAGGAGGAGTAGGGGGGGGGGGGCTGAGTTGGCTTTAGTAGGCCGTATTGAAGCCGCCATCCTTCTAAATGAGTGTCTCAAATTATCCGGGGGCTGCGTGGGGTAGAGTCTGGATCAGCTTGGGCCACTTCAAGTTTCTTACACATAAAAAGGTGTTAGTATTAATTTCTTTAAAAAGTACAGCCCTCTGCCTGTTTTCGGGCTTACACAAAACCATTATTCACCCCCCCACCCTCTCCCCCATATCTCCCTCCCAGGCAGGCCGCTCTCATCATTCAACTCGAGGAGAAAATCGACGACCTCGAGCGGAAACTGGACGACGTGAAGGCGGCGGAAAAGAAAGCCACAAAAAAGGCGCCCGAGAAGCGGCGCACGTCCAGCCTGAACCGACTGAGTCTGAGCGACTCCAAACACCAGGGCTCTGGCTTCTACTTCGAGAACCTTGCGTGGACGCACACGGACCAGTTCAAAAACATCCCGCTCAACCCGTACGAGTTTGAGATCCGCAAACTGCAGGACGCCGTGCAGCACCTCAAGGTCCAGCAGACGATAGACAGAAGAAAGATGGAGGACCTGGACGTGGAGTGCTCGGTGCTGATGGAGGAGAACCAGAGCCTGGAGAAGAAGGTGAAGGTGCTGGAGACCAAACTGTCCGAGGCCATCATGATCCAGTACGAGCTGGAGCGCCAGAGGGCTAGTCCAGACATGATGTCCAAGCGGTCAGTGGCCAGCTCGGCTGACCCGGAGGTGGACATTCACGACGAGCTGCACGAGCCGGAATCAAAACTGCTGGGAGAGATCGAGCACGATGACCCCGAGCTGAGGTCAGAGGCCAAGGCCGTGAAACTGGAGTCTGGCGGCAGTCTCTACAGCAGCACAGGTGAGTAGTGGCCGTGTGTATGAGTGTGTGTGTGTGTGTTTGTGTGTGTGTGTGTGTGTGTGTGTGTGTGTGTGTGTGAGTGTGTTTTACTTTTATTTTTAAAATTCTGTGTTTTGCTTTTTTTTTTTTTAAGACTGCTCATTCTTTTAAACATCTGTTGTTATTTTTTAAACCTGGTGCATGTATTTTCAAATATTTTAGAATTCATTTTGTTCTTTCAGTGTTTGGGGGGTGGGGTGGAAGGGGAGGGGTGCCGGGTGCCCACTGGCTGGTCCTACCTTTGTAGTGTATCCCTTTATTGAGTCTCTCTTAGTCTATCTGTTTGCCTGCCATGCTATTTCCCCGGCTCTGAATGGTCGGTCGTGACCACACCAGTATTCACTGATCTCTCGTAATGATAATAACGGGTAAGGATGTGAAACATAAGGGTGAGGGGGGATGTTGGTAGGATTTTTCCGACTGCTGGCAGATATATTCCAACAGATGTTCAAACCTGAATGTGTCAATAGTTGTGCATTGTGGTGCCAAATCTATCCCGAGGGAGTCGTTCACAATTTTCTGACATCGTCTTCTGTGGTGGAGGGGTTAAGCGCTCCGCTGTCAAATGCAGAAGACTCTAGTTCGATTCCTAAGGTGGGGGGGGGGGGGGGGGGTTATTGAGTTTCTCGGTCTTTCTGCTTAAAGACGTTGTACCCCTTTCAGCCCACCCCCGGGGTGGTGCCACTGACTGAAGTGTCTTTAGGCCGTTCCCAAAGGGGGGACATTTCTCGTTCATGCAAAGTAAAATTGTGAATGGGCTGATTCATCGATGTCACGCTCATAACTGTACCTGATCTACAACAGGGAACTGCTGCGTTTTCTTTCCTTGTCCTTACTATTGTCATTTTCCCTCTACTTCTTTTGTATGTTTGTCACACTCTTTTGACCCACTATTTCCGGGGAGCCTTGATAGTCGAAGCAGATTTTGTGCTGTTGAAGCTAGAGAGGTGAGCAGAGTAAGTCTGATTCCCTGTAAGGACTTCTCTGTTGACCTCCACCCCTTGGCGCTCATATGACGTTATGCAGTTGCAAGCGCCGTAAAACCCCTACTAAAACAAAACAAAACCTCTCAGCCCGAGACGGGCAGGGCGAAGCTCACCTCCTACATTATCTAAATTGAGTCGATGGGGCATAGCACACTTACATAAAAACCCAACTTTTGGCTCCTGAAACTAAATAACATAAAATTTTTCTCGCATCCGCTTTTTCGAGCGACAGGCTCCGGATATACAGGGGCGGGCGAGGTGGGTGGTTGGCGGGTGCTCTGGTGTGGTTTGTTCCTTCTTTCCCATCAAACATTTGTCGTCCTTATCCCTTCTTCTTTTTGTGCTCTCTTGTAACACCTCTAATCAGCTGAGGCATTTATATGACCTTGTTGTGTTGCAAGTGCCGTAAACTCTTTCTTGAACTTTAAAAAAAATAAAACCACACCCCCCCAAAAAAACCCCACACAAAACAAAAACAAACGGGCCGGGCATAAGAAGAAGGGCTGAGTGGGACTACAACAAAAACTTTTTTTTTTGTCTCTGGCGTAAAAAAAAGTACCCAAACGGTTATTTGAGGTAATTGTCAGGTTCACTTTGGGTTTTTAAAAAATCTAGCACCGACTTCAACTTGGTCTGAGAAAGTATGTTTTTTTGTAGGGGGGGGGGACCAAATGGTCGACCCTGTCTTAAGATTGACCAGTGATCATGAACAGCCATCGAAAGAACATGTCTTATCGCCAACGCAGCGTCGGGTGGTTGACAGGTACTCTGGTGTGGTTTGCTTCTTCTTTTCTATCAAACATCTATCGTCCTCATCTCCCCTTCATCTTTTTTATGTTTATCACTCTCTTGTAACACGTCTAACCTTCTGGCGCTCATATGACCTTATGCTGTTGCGAGCACCGTAGAACCTCTACTAAAACTTAAACGACTTCACCTTGGATTTGGTCTCAGAAAATATTTTTTTTTGTAGGGGAAGGGACCAAATGGTCGGCTCTGTTTTAAGATTGACCAGTGATCATGAGCAGCCATCGACAGAACATGTCTTATCGCTGACCGACGCAGCTTGCTGCAGCTGTGCGGATTCCTACCCCCGGCGTCCGGTTTTGCGAGGATCGCTTCCTGGGGCGCTCACCGGCCTTTCTCGGTTATTCTGATGTTCCCTGGGTCAGTCTTATGAAGCCCAGGTGAAACCAAAGACACAGACAAGTACATCAAGGAGGCTGACAGTTGGGCCATCCATTCTTGCTAAGACCATAGAGTTATCTCTGCCTATAGTGTACATGTATGGCTAAGACATCGAAAACACGGTGGGAACGCTGGGGCGGATCTACGCCAGTTAGAAAAAACAACGGGTGACGGCAATGTTGCACCCAGCCCAGTCACAGATTCATTTTCTCTCTCTCTCTCCCTCTCTCTCTCTCTCTCTCTCTCTCTCTCTCTCTCTCTCTCTCTCTCT
>NW_004797319.1:1761751-1775099 GCF_000002075.1 Aplysia californica | reverse complement strand
GAGAGGGGGGAGAAAGAGAGAGAGGGGGAAGCCGAGGGATATACACACACACACACAGACACACACACAGACACACAGACACACACACACACACACACACACACACACACACACACACACCGAGGGAGAGAAAGAGAGAGAGAGAGAGAGAGCCTTGACCATAGCACTAAACTGCATTTTAAAAAACTTGTCCATGCTGGTCAGAGGAGTGAAAACTGGCCATATTTGATTGCAGTAATAAAACTGACACCACCAGCAAAACGCTGGTCCTAGCCTGTGTGTAACACGGGGACGGACAGGCGCTGTGACGGTGACACTGTGTAAGGCTAAAAGCAAAACAGTCTGAGTGAAATTTTTGCCTCGCTGCACTAAATCTTTCGACGGCCCTGGAACGGGAATGAGTCGGCGATTCAAGTGGTTCTTGTTTTAGTAATTTTTACGGCATTTGCAAAACAGTTTGGCCGCATAAGTGCGAAGATTAGAGGTGTTACAAAGGAGTGACAAACACAAAGCAAGAAGGCGAGTTAAGGACGGCATATATTGATAGGAAAGAAGGAGCAAACCACATCAGATCACCCGCCAATCACCCACAGGGTTCACTGTGTCTGCTCAGCCCTAATGAGGGGAGGAGTCTACCACGGTGACTGTCATAGGTTGTCAGGACGGCTAAATATCTTTTCACCTGGGGAGTCATAGCGAAAAAAATGAAGCCAATTTTGCCTGTCACTTTTTGAGACCCACAAAGTCTTTTTGTCTATGGTTAATAACGGAGCCTGTTTGTTATCACGTGGGCACGAAAGCAGAGGTTGTGGGAAAATCGTATGTACACGTCATGTTCTTGAGTTGGCGGGAAGGTAAGACTGGCACGGAAACAGGTGACTTTGGCCATGCACACACAGGGGATGTGCACTAAGTCTTGTAGTTGAACAGAGACGAACGAGCGAAAATTGTCCCATTTACCGGTACATGTTCACAGCCGTGCGGCGAATGGAAAAGCGTCCTTGTCTGCTTTGTGCGGCTGACAGTTGACAGTGGTTTCTGGTCTCCGAGGAGGCAGGGGGAAATTGTAGCGGGTTTCTGTGTACAGGGAGACGGGAGCACCACCGTTTACTTAGTGGTCCCTATTATTTCAAACAGTTCCAAAAGATATATGAACTAGTCATGCTGTCTCATTCTGAAACAAAAACATAGTATGTTCTATCTACTCACCTCTTCAATCGACCTTCCCTTTACTGGTTCATACTCTCCTTGAGGGTCTTCTTTCTTTGACTTAAAATCACAGCAACCATGTATGATCATTGTCTGCTCTTCCTGACGGTAATGATGACGGTTAGTCATCCACAACACAATTTCGATCATTATTTGAGAGGCGGTTCTTTGCGGCCGTACCTTTCAGGGCTATATTATTACCTTGTTAAGTGAAGGATACATCCCGCCAGAAAGGAGGAGATAATCACGCCTGCATGTATGTGTATATGCTTAACGCTGGGTTACGCTTAGGGTTCGATAGTAGACTAGAAGACCGTCATAATAATAATTATTAATCTCCAAAATCTACCCATTTTTTGTAGGTTGTAGTGGGTGAATTTCTGACATGCTGGAGGGGGCTTAATTAATCTACGTGAATCAAGCACTAGTCGGGGGATCAAATAATATAATGTGTTGCCTGAACTGGTTGTTTAGATTGATTTGATCTGTGAGAAAGGAGTTTCAGAACCAGATGCCTTGATGTGTTGTAATATCCAGCCAGATTATTAGAAAGGTCAGCTAGTAAATGAAAAAGATAATTAATTCTTCAATGGACAGTGGGAATTACTTTCCATAGATCGTAATCTTGATCCTGGCTATATGTTGTGCAGACACGTAGGAGGTAGTGGGTGGGGGGGCATATTTTGTAGTCCTACTCGACTTCATTTTTTTGGAAATATCGCTTGCATTGTAGTTGAGAATTTACGGTTTACATGTATTTATTCCTTTCTCCCCCCACCCCCCTCCCCTCCAATCATATTTTTAATTCATTTAATTTTGATAACACTTCTTCCTTTCTTTTCCTCCATTATATTTATGTCTCATTTATACTTCTTTTTTTCTTCCCCTCCATCGTAATTGTTTTTGGGTTTGGTTTACGCAATTTCTAAGTCTCACTTTCACTTCTTCCTTTGTTTCCTTCCAATGTGTTTCTCCCCTTTATAATGTTATAGGCCTACTATTTTCTCTTGCAACACATCTTCCAGTGTTAGAAGGGATAATGAACCTATACAATGACCTGTGACACTTCTTCCCATCATATTTTTTGTCTCATTTACACTATGTCCTTTGTGTTGATGGGGCGTGAAACAAATACGTTAAAATAACACAACAAAACACATCCTCCTTTCTGTTTCTCCATCATTATTTCCTATTTTTCATTTACGCTTCTCATGACAAGCCATTTCCTCAAGTAACCGTGATTATTTTCAATTTTTTTTACCCACCCACGCCAGCCCTTTGACCTAGTCTCTGTCTTTCCCACTGCCAGAGTCCATCAACAAAGTGGCCACTGATGCCAAGGAGATCCAGGTTGAGGATGCCAGTCTGTCCATCCTGGATGAGCTAGAGTCGCAGTACCAGTCGCTGTTCACCAAGTACCAGGCTCTCATACAGGTCACTTTTCCTGCCAATAGTCCGTTATGGCGCTCATATGACTATATGCTGTTGCGAGCGCCGTAAAACCTCAACTAAAACTAAATAGTCCTTTAACTTGCTGATGGGTATAGGTTTTTTCAATTTCCTAAAAACTCTTTTGATCTGCATGTTAACCGGTTCATGCAGAAGGGCAAATTCCTTTGATTTGTGGAATATCACTAGATCTATATTCTTGAAGGGAAAATTCAGTTTTTCAACAAATGTTTTTAACATGTTATCAATTGAACTTTTAGAGTACAGTAAGCATGCAGCTCGGAGAAAATGTGAGTGACGCCAGCGACCTTGATTGTGGAAACCATTCTGAATTGTGTACATTCAAGTAAGGTTATTTCTCTACAATAAATAAGAGATGAAATGAATTACATCTTTGATTTTTGCTGGGTAAAAACGTAATCCTAAGATCAGGAGCATTTCCCAGTGTGCAAATTCCCAGTGTGCAAATTCCCAGTGTGCAAATTCCCAGTGCATTTAGTCAAAAGAAAACTGAGATTTAGTAGTGCAAACATGTACCTGAAAAAATAAACAGACTATAGTACACCAGCATATCTATATATAACTGCCACCTGCAGGAGACCCAAATTCGGTTCCCAAGTGGGGAGAAATTTTATTGAATACATTGTATTAACTCGGTCTTTCTGCTGGGATGTTGTATATAATACGATTTTTTTCAGTTCCAAGTATGAAAAAAAAACAGGCTCACTCTTTTCGCTCTGTTTTTCTGGGATGTTCTTTCAGCACATGATTTCACCGTTAGTTCAGTTTGTGTTTTCAGTGGAGTGGCCATATGTGACGTTGGTTTGAACCTTCAAGGTGTCTTTCTTGAACTTGAAATGTTTTGAGGAATTTATATAACTCCACTTTGTCCTGGCTGTGTTTTGGCACTGTCCTGTTGCCGGCGGACTGGAGATCAGAAGTGTTTACTTCTTCGGTAACTGTCTGTGATAAAAGGGGCCATTGCTAATCATAAGAGTACATTTCATTGCTATCGTGGCCACTGTGCTTTGCTTCTGAATATAAGGAAAAGTTAATTTTTGATTGGAACAGGTATTTAAATAGGAAGATGACAAAATGCAATAGAATTGGAAATACGTTTATGGGATTAAATCAGCAGCCAACGTAAATGTTTGTGCTTGGACTTCTAAAGCTAAAAGATAATTGTTTTATTTTTCCGTCCAAACTGCAGGATTTGTACGGTTATTTCTGTGGCGTCGGTGGCCTAGTGGTTAGGCTCTCGGACTCGCAACCGTAAGGTCGTGGGTTCGAATCCCGTCAAGGGCCCGACGTTGTGTCCTTGGGAAAGGCACTTTACACGAATTTTCCTCACTTCACCCAGGTGGGAATGGGTACCCGGCTATAGACAGCGAAAGATCTTGTCAGTTTGTTAGTGTTTGAGCGCTTAATCGGCTGCTCGCACTGTATGCTTCCCGGGAAGCTGAGAATGTTTCGGAGTGTTCTATGGTCTGCTGGGGTAATAATATAGTGTAAAGCGCATAGAGCCTGCTGTTGAGCGGGGATATGCGCTATACAAATGCTATCTATTATTATTATTATTATTATTATTTCTTCCTCCCGTCCCTACCACAGACAATACCTTCTACTGCTTCAAAGAAGAAATGATTAATGCTGAAAAGATTTCTGCCCTAATCCCCAGACCAAGCTCTTATTCTGTTTCTGTGACTGTCCCCAGACCAAGGCCAAGAAGGAAGGTGAGGAGGAGACGTCTCGCCAGCGACTGGCCCACAAGGAGGTTCAGACCTTGCTCCACATCACCCTCAACCGAGATTACTACCAGGACAGTGGACACATTCCTCCTTACAAGGCCCTCTTCAAGGACATCTTCGCCACCCTCAGGAAGAACAAGATCGAGGAGAATGCTGATGCAGAAGCGGAGAAACGTCACTCTGCCTGCAGCCCCATTACTTCCCCTAGTGGTGAGGGTCCAAGTGGGGTGATCGATGGCCGCTGAGCTCAGTAAAGAAGGTGACAAATGGTTGTTGAACTAAATAGTTATAAGAGTGATTACCAAGTCTCTTCCTAGTTCCCTGTATGTGCTACCACAATGATGCCACATGATCATGGGGGGTGCTGATAGTGAGAAAATGGGCTGTACCAACAAAAAAATCTATATCCTGGTTATACTCAATTTTAAGCTTTAATGGGGCACAAGGCTAGAGAGGCAAGAAATAATACTTGTTTTTGGTTTAGTTCATAAACTTTGTCTTTCACCCTCTTGAGTAGTGACCTTGTTTGAGATGCTGAACCCAGAAGTTTCATACATGCATTCTCCGAACTTTTCAAGTTGGGTGGACAGGACGGATACACACAGTCACACTACCCCGATACTGACTCGCCAAACCTCTGAAATTTGATAGATTAACCCTTCCAGCTCCATGCGTGTATATTTTCAGCAGCGCTTGTACCTCCCACTGGGGGGGGGGGGGGGGGGGGGGGGGTTACCGAATTTGCGCATTTTAAACAATAAGCGAACTTAATTAAACTTTAATTTTCTTAATTTTTAATAATAAGAGCATTTGTATCCCGCCTTTCCCCACAGCATGGGCCCAAGGCGTACATAGGAGATTAAAAACGCATTCATACTAACACCATACAAATTCATCATGAGCGCACTTTTTGACAGCAACATTCTTTCTGACAATAAAAAATGCTCATACAAAAAGGCAAAGGCACTGTCCATTAATTAAAATATTTCTTAAATAGATGTGTTTTGAGTCCCCTTTTGAAGGTATCAATTTTTATTTCGCTCCTCAAATCATGAGGGAGAGTGTTCCAAACTGTTGGCCCAGAAAAAGAAAAAGCTCTCTCACCATATTTCTTCTGTGACACACGAGGTGTTGAAATTAGTCCAGAGCCACTGGATCTTAGTTCACATGATGGTGTGTATGGTTCAATGAGTTCTTGAATAAAATGCTCTAAACAATATTTGTTCATTTACCTTTAAAAGTTTTTATATATTATTATCTAAACCTCATTACAAAATACTACATCACTTTTTAGAATGCGTACCTCTTTTTCTGAAATACTGCTGTGTTGGCTGGGACTGGGATTAGGGAGTGCACAAAAATGGCTAGGGAGTAAAGGGTTAAAAACTACTGATCTAGAAGGTACGTCCACCCTGTTGTGTTTATTTGTCTGGACAGCATGAGCTTCCCGTTATAATATACCATAGGATTTAATACACTACAAAGTTTTTATGGTGTTTGCCAGGCATGATGGGTCAGGAAAGGATGCCAACCACTTACCTGGGAGAGACTGGATAATCACCCAGTATGTTCCTTCCTCCTTACTTGGGGATATACAAAATGAGAGTATGGATAAAAATTGTACTTGAGAGTCCCTTACAAAATGAAGTTGACACTTAGCAAAAACTTAATTTGTAGACACCGTAACACCCTCTCTCACTAGAAATATATGTCACTGCTCTTGCTATGTTGTAGTTACAGTATTTGAGAGATTTGTCTCTCAGGACTTACCAGAAAGCAGTAGTTTGTTTCTGAGTTTGTGGTTTAATCTATCTGGAATGCAAGGTAAGGATGTGTTTCCTGAGCAGTCAAGTCTGTTGAAGATGTTCTAGACAAAATTGATGTTTTACAAAGTTGTCTTTTTATAGGGAGATAATCTTTCATCAAGATGATTTGTCTGGTTCAATAGCGTGAATTTTTTTTCTGGGAGTGCAATATTAAAACATGTTGTTTTTCCTCTCACATGTGGACTGTGTTTTTGCTAGGCAATACATTATATTGGCGAAAGTGGGTTTTACATGGAGTCTTGAGGAGCAAAGGTTCCATGTCCATCAAAATGTGTGGAAGTATGTGTGTTTATCTTGATGTGATGCTGGATCAATAATAACGTCTTGATGTAACAAGATATAAAGGCAATGCTAGTCATATGCAGCGACTTTTTGCCAATACTTGTTGTGTCATCCTTTCATATATGCTGGCGGGGGAGGCATCAGATGTTTTGCCTGGATGGGTTGTGTTGGGTCTTTTGTAATGAAGAGATGTGTGTGTCAGTTCAAGAGAAAACTCATAATACGTAGTGTGAGCAAACACAACACAGGCGTTGCAATATTGATTACCATGCTTAGGAACTCTTACATTTTTGTATGAGTCCTGATAAATTATTGTCTTTTGGTCTTAATTGACCACCTTTTTTTTTTTACCTCTGGCTTGCTATGGTGCACTTTGATAAGTAAAGGGTGTTCCTGACTCGCCTCACATGATATATTGGTACATGTATGTGTAAAGTGAGATCTTTGGTTTTTTAAAACTATTACTGCAGTACAAATAGCATCTTCTTCACAAGGTCATGTTGTGGAAGACTTTGAATTTGAAGGTATGGTTTTGTTACGAAAGGGAGGCTTGGAAAAAAACAAAGGTTAGAAATGAAAAAGTAAAGGGTCCTGAGGTAGACGAAGAGAACAAGAAGAGAGTTACTAGAAAAGTATGATAGGGATAATATTTGCTTCTAGAATGACTTTGGACACAGGAATTTTGAGGATACTGTAGTTTCTGTACCTGCAGCTACGTATTTTAAGAAAGTTTTTATTGGAAAAGATGGTAAAGAGATGTTAAATTTGGCTCATTGTTCATTTATTTAATTTTCAGGAGCTGATCAACAGGTCATAAATAAATGGGAATTCTCTAGTGATTCATGGCATACAGACACAGGACTTGTAGCTGCTGCAGAGTCTTTGTCTATATAGCCGTACAGTTGGTAGTCATATTTGCTTTTAAAGTCTTAAGTTGGGGGTCCACATGTTCGTCAACTTTAAGGGTGTGGGTTTTTTTAAACAGCTGAGTGTCACCATGGACTTGTCAGTTTCTTCAACTTTAGAAAGTTTTTTTCTGTTTAAAAAAAAACTCTTTTAATGTTTTAGATATGTAAATACATTGCTGTTGTAGCTCTACTGTTTTCTTATTTTACAAGAAAAGGTAAAAGTTATAATTATTTTATATTACTGTCGTTGCAAATTTTCAATCTATTATGTATTGTGTGCCAGAGAAGTTTGCATGTAGGATTTATGATACATATGACAGTGTAGACCTACGTATGTGAACATTAATTAGGATAAGAATAGTGGTTGTTTTGAAAGAAATGATTTTGAGAGTTCCAACAGGTGGTGTTAGCGCCTCTCCTGTGTGTATTGGAAATGTTGTGTTGTATCTGTGTGTTGTCGTTCGACTTTTTGATGGGTATGTGTGTGCTCCTCTACCGTAGCACAACACATCAAGGACTGACTGGAAATGGGAAGGTGCTGTGGTTTTCTTAAATATCTTTTCGGGATGGTAAAGGAAAGACAAATGAAGACAAGGGAAAAAAATGACAGTTCCTGTAACATTTTTTTTGGTGTCATACCGAGTCCCATTGTAAAATACTACATGTTTTAGCATAACATTTTATGTAAAGGGAGAAAATGCAGGGTCCATAGACAATGTTATATTTTTCTTCTAAAAGTTTCCTAAATTTAAAACTAAAATTTCTCAAAAATCATCTAATTGTGACTGCTGTTTTCTCCTGCCTAAGGACAAGTTATTCACCAGTATGACACCTCCTGGTTCATCACAGTTTCAGGGGACTCATTATGTGTGGTGCTCTGTGACAACTTTGTTTCTGATCTGTTTGACTTTTGTAGCTTCTGACAATCTCGTTTGATGCTTTTGTACTTCTCTTTTAATTTTTGGGTTTTTTTGTTGTTCATGGTTAAAAATATTCCATCTTGTACTGATAAGACAGGCTGTTCCTGATCTTGCTATATATATATCGTCCTATATTTTAATTTAGATTACAGGGTGGCATCCTCAAGCCAATTCATTTTGTCACATGGTAAAATCAGGGTGTAGATAGGATACTGTTAACACTATTAGAAAGTATTATTAACACTGGCAACTCTATAATTTTGTTAAAAAATTCTGATTGAATTTAAAGTGGAGGTCCAAGTATCTCTGTGAAAACTAAATAAAATTATGGACTGTTTTTGCAGAACTTTAAGTTCTGCACTCAGTCTTTATTTTGGGGAAGTCTACAATATAATATGACAAAAAAAAGAGGAAAGCTTGTAAGGCAAAATAGTGCAACATCAGTAGACTACATGCAATGTTTGAATTGAATGTGCAATAGGACTTTTCTGTGAGAAGGTTCCCTCATTTCTGTGCTGACGATCAGATTTAAACTAGAGCACAGCTTTAAGTGTGAATATTACTTCCCCCTTTCCCTAGTTATGACTGAAAGCTGAAAAATTTCTTATAAACTGAGACCAACTCTCCCATTCGATTATGGCTTTCTGGTTTTCAACATTTAGAAAGGGGAAGGGTGCCTTTCTGAAGCGATCAGGAGGTAAAAGATCCCACTCATTTCTTTCCTCTTAATCAGAAAGCTGTTCAAAGGTAGACCTTCTTACCCTTGACAGCAAAATTTTTCTGGAAAGAGAAAAAAACTGTTTCATGTTTTTTACAATTTTACAGCATGTGTCTTTTTTTCATTTAGAATTTGAACTTTGAGGAAATATTTCTGGAGCACTCGCAGTTGATACCACAGATTAAGAAACTGCAAAAATATTTTTTTTCTCAACATTTTTGGCTAAGTATGAAGATTGTTGTTATTTTCTTCAGAAACTCTAAATGACTGACAGTCAGTCATTCTTTATTTTGTGGAATTATGGACACGGCTCATTGAAATGAGAATGTTCAGCTGAGACTAGAAGCACATATATTATTGTGTCCTATGTGAACTTCTGAAGGTGAAAGAAGTACTGGTGAGAAAGCAGCATTTGAATGTTTGGACTTTATTAGTTTTGTGTGCTGTGGTCTTTTTTATTGGACAAGACTGCAGAATTTCTCTCTATGTGCATGATGTGATAATGACAAATGTACTGGCAACAGACAATTCTTTTTACCGTGGCAAATGTTGATTGTCATTGAGCTGACTGCTGGCTGGGTCTCTTGCTTTGTATGTGTGTGTGTGCTGTCCAAGATATTCAGTCTTTGGGGCAAAGCTGACTGTTACTGTTTGCTGGTTGTAACTGGATGTGTATGTGTGTCACACCGCGGTGGAATCGAGCGCTCATCAATTTTTGGGCGTATCAATTTATTGGTATAATAATCTTAAAACCTGTTCATTTGCTTTGCTTTTGATTAAAAAAGGATGTATCTTTCTTGAAAAGGAGTCAAGATATATTTGCAATTGAAGGAGCTGGGGATTGCCTGGTGTCAGTGCCAGAGGTTAAGTTAGAAAATGGCCTCTAAAGTTTGTGACTTCCAAGGCTTAAGTGTCCTTGGAAACTCCAAATTGACATTTTTTGGGGTCCTTTTGATCAATTTTCAATCAATTCCAGGCATAAATGTATTTTTTTTAGATGGACATAACAGGTGTTGAGGACAAAACAAAACAAAACACAGATAAAAATTGCCCAATGCGTTGAAAAATGTAGGGTTCTTTGATTTCAATATTTTGACGAGTGCCTGATTCTCCATGACGCCTCGAATGCTATATACATATATGTGTGTGTGTGGTGTGTGGGGGGGTGTTTGTGTGTGTGGGTGTGTGTGTGTGTGTGTGTGTGATGACGTGGTGGAATCGGGCACTTGTCAAATTCTGGACATAAGGAATTATTGGTTTCATCTAAAAGTAAAAGTTTGTTCATTTGTCTTGCTTTTGGTGAAAATAAATACCCATATATATATATGTCTTGAATACAAGTCGAGATATTTGCGATAAAAGGAGATAGGAGTCTCCTGGTTTTAGAGGTAGAATTAGTGAGTGAGAAAATGGTGGCCAAAGTTTGGTGGCTTCCAAAGCTTGAGAATCCTTTGTATCTATAAATTTACCTTCTTTGTGCCTTGAATCGTTTTTCAGTAAAATCCACACTGAATATGTGTTTTTACAAGGACAGAAAAGATGTTGAGCAAAAAAAAATAAAGCGAAATTTTAAAATAAAAATTGCAGAACAGGCAGAAAAAAGGCCGGTTTCTTCAATTTCATTATTATTTTTGAGCTCCTGATTTCACCACGATGCCCCACATGTTATATAAAAGATATGTGTACATTTATATATATATATATAATGTGTGTATGCGCGCTCCCTTGTATGTGAATTTTTTCACTCAATTTCATTTTTTCCCCTGAACAATATCATTCTTCCAAAACTGCATTATGGTACGCCATGTTTGTGTGCGCTTTTTGCTCTGGAATATGCCTCAAGTCAGATCTGGAACTGCTTTCAGAAATTTGTGCGCCATTGTTTCCCCCACTTTCAATGCTTTTCATTGCTGTTGCTGTTCACTAGTTAAGTCCATGCTGCTAGACTGGCAAACTGTCGCTACTTGAGACACCAGTCCATGCTAAAGTACTGAGTCACCTGTGTAAAACTAAAAGGACAGCTTTGACATCATCTTTGTAGGTCTATAAAAAGGCCATTCCTGTTCTTTATGAAATACACAATAATGATATAATGTTGTCAGCTTTATGCTGCCTTTCTCTTCCAATTGATATTGTATTGTTTCCAGCAGCAACACTTACTTTGTGTGCTGTCAAAGACATTGTTTTCCAAGGGAAACACGGCTGAAACGGCCATCTGAATATTTATTGTTGCCAGACATTTTTTGTTTCTTTCATTTTCAATGTCACAAGGTGTGTGTGTGTGTGTGTGGGGGGGGGGGGGGGGTTTCGTTCGTCATATGAAATAGGAAAAGACTGATACCCTCCATGTTCCTGAAATATGATTACATTATGAATGTCTTTAATCGTATTTGTGATAAACCTGTGATGTTTCTTTCATTGCTTTTATTTAATAATAAACCTGTTTACGGAGCAATAAGACAGACTTCAGAAACATTATTGTATTATCTTTCTACTGACAAAACCACTTGTGGAGCATTCCAACTCCAGACACCTCATTTGTTATATTGAATGACTTGCACTCTGCCTGGCAAGGGAAGACAACAGAAGAAAGAGATGTATCTTTCTTAGAAGCCCTTGAATCCTTCATCCGCCTTGGTTCTTGGGATTTCCCCCGGCGCAGGGGCCTATTTAAGCCCGCCACAGTTAAAAGGGTGCGCCCGTCTTGAGATGGTCTCAAGACCAACTGAACGCGATCTCAAGATAATCTCAAGACCCAAATCCAGACTGCTCAGTTAAACATCTCAACAAACCGTGAGATCGCTTGAATTCAGAACCAGCCTGAAAATTATCCGACGGATTGGAGATCAGGGTACTCAACGCCAAAAATAAAAGGATGCCAACGTCAAAAGCAAATCTGACTTCAGAATCTTCATCTCCGTCAAATTCTAGTGGGATTTGATATGAAACACTGCTATCAAACGTTTGATGTAGTAATATTAATAACTTATTCGTTGCGTGAGCCAGCTAGTTGTTTTTTTTCAAATACAGTAGATCTATGCGGTTGAATTGTATTGAATGCTGAGGAAAAATCAACGTATATGAGGGTACTATTTGTTAATTTTTCCTCAGTGTTCAATACAATTCAACCGCATGAATATTGTCATTTAAAAACAATCGAGTCAATTGTTGTCATTATATCGCAGCATGGGTCCTGGAATTTTTGACAGGCAGATCACAGTATGTTAATCTGACACAATCCTGCAAGAACAGACAGAGAAATTCATTTGTACCAACTGCATACAATGCTACAAATAAAATATAGAGAGATAGGTAGAGAGGAGAGAGATAAAGAGAGAGAGAGAGAGAGAGAGAATGTTTTCGGAGTGGGTTGTTTCAGCATGTGAGACATGTAGCCTACTTTTCTAATGTCCTGTCTTGTGCTTTGTGAGTGCACCATATCCACTGCTATTGTAAACAGCCATTTTGATAATCTGCTGGTCTGTGTAGTGTGTGGGCACAAATGAGATCGCTAACGGATCCGATTGTCAGTTCATCTTGAGGTCATCTTGAGACCATCTTGAGATCATCTCAAGACCATTTCGAGTTAATTTTAGATCGGGAACTGCGCAGTGAGTGGCGGCTTTACCTGCGGCATTGAAGGGGTTAACCTAATGCAACGTTATGACAGAACAGATGGACAATTGTTTTTGTCAGTGACTTGTGGACAATGAAAACTATTAGAGACGCCTACAGCACCAATACGACACAAAGTATTTTGTTGTTGTTCTCACATTTACATTGTCCTCAACTCGCTGACAAGGCAGCTGGCCAACTGTTTCGTTGTTGTGTGGGGCTGGGCTTTTTCCCCCCATTAGGGAAACACTTTGGTATTTTACTAAAGACACATTTCTCAAAGACTGGAACTCAAAAGGCATAAGTGACTTGAACAACTACTTTATTCTGAGCTTTCAGCTAGTTATTAGAATTTGGAAGCAATCAACTGTTCTGTGGGTGTTTTTTTTTCCATAGAACTTCTCATCTCAAAACCCATTGAATATGATTATATTTTTAAAGAAAAAAAAATTGACCAAACTTAATTTCTGATATTATGCTCTAAATTCACCTGTTGCTATAAATGATTATGCAAAATGAAAGAAGAACCCCCTCCCCCCAAAAAACAACATTAGAGCTCAGCCAATCCCAAGCTGAAACTCAGCCCAATCCTACTCTTCAAAATATGATCCACAAACAGGCATGCCTTCATGAAAACTTTCAAACATTTTTCTGTCACATAACACTAGCCGGG
>NW_004797319.1:1725207-1761651 GCF_000002075.1 Aplysia californica | reverse complement strand
CAAGGCTGCGATTTGGTTCCCAATAATAACATATTTTAGTCATATCCACAAACACACAAAGTCAATATGTCCCTGTTAAAACCCAAAGCACCTCAACAAAGACAGGGAATGTGAGCAACTGCTAGGGGAATGAACAAAATGAGCTGCACAGAGGTGTACTCAACTAGTTGCTTCTGCATGACCAGGGGCGAGGGGGGGGGGGGATGTGACTAATCAAGAGTTCACTTCTCTTAATTAAAGAACAGAAAACAGTAAAGCTAAACCTTGACTTTCGTATGACAGTATGGTATGATTTTCTGAGCAATTCATAAAGATGAGTTAGGCACCATGGACGAGCGAGAAAGGCACATGTGGTTGAACCTACCTAACATTTCTTTGTTGTACATAGGGTGGCAGACAAATAGAATTTGACTGCTTGGTGAAAAGCTGCCATAACTCGGTTTGAAAAGTGACAGATGACGGAGTCTTCCACTGAGCAATCAAATGGCAGTGCGCTAAACTACCTGTTCAAAACAATCACCTGTGCCAACGACCACTTCTCACAGGCCCCCTTGCATTTTTTCGAATCATAATGGCACTGTCCAAGTTGTCCACTTAAGGCCACAGGGCCACCAAACCAGAAACGACCTGATTTACAGAGTGAGTCGCTCTGACAACACGCTGTCATTTCTCAGTATTAGGCTATAATGGTCAAGAGGTCAACGAACGTGCGGCGACAATAAGATATGAAAGGGTTTATTTTGTTTGTTTTTTTAAATAGTTAAATTATTAATATTTCTTAAACAAGATGGTTTACGTGTTGACTTTACTCATTTTCAGCCACCATTACTACAAATGTGTGTCACGACGCAGTGGAATCAGCCACCATTACTACAAATGTGTGTCACGACGCAGTGGAATCAGGCACTCGTCAATTTTGGGGCATATATTTATTGGTGTCATCTTTAAGTAAATTAAAGGGTGTTCATTTGTCTTGCTTTCGATGAAAAAAATAACCGTTTATCTTGAATAGAAGTCGAGATATTTGCAATTGAAGGAGGTGGGGTCGCCTGGTTTCAGAAGTAAAATAGCGAGAAAATGGCCTCCAGAGTTTAGTGACTTCAATAGCTTAAGAGTCCTTGAAAATTACAAATTTACATTTTTAGTGCTTTAATCAACGTTTTTCCATAAAATCCACTCATAAAAGTGTTTTTGAAAGACATACAATGTGTTGAGCCATAAAACAAAAAATAAAAAAATCCGAACAGGCCGAAAAATAGCGATTTCTAGGATTTCATTATTTTGAAGAGCACCTGATTTCACCATGATGCCTCACATTACATATGACATTAAATCTTTCATCTGATCATACAATATTTTTCTAGCTCTTGCTTGGCCTATGGCTGTTGAGTTGGGAGAAGTCGTGTGATTTCGGTGGACACATCCAAAGAGAATGTTCACAAATTGCTAAGGTAAAACCTGGAGCTGTTCCGTGACACAGACGACTTACGGTTGGTTGGCTTCTGGTTTGGTGGACAGGTGGCCTAAGACATAAAAAAATAAAACAGCCATTTTAGAATAACTTTTACTGGGAGACGTTGAAACTAATATAAACACTATTTATTTTTCATACCATGTAATACTTCTTTAATAGTTGTAGCATATCAGGATGAAGGGCCTTTTTCTGTCCCTAAGTAAAGTTTAAGGCAACCAAAAATCAGCATACTTACTGAACAGTCCCATTTTTTAACTAGTGCCATGGTCTCTATCTAAAGCATTTTCATGCATATATGCTATCATAGCACCTTCCCTGTTGCTCATAACAAAAGATGTTTATATCGCTTATCCATATTTCAAAGCTGGCCCATGGAAAAATAAATACTGGTAATTCAGCCAAAATTTTGCCCCCAAAAAAAACAATGACAAAGAGAGACATTGCTTATTTCTCGTCTTCTGCAAAACATTTGTTTTTATCCATTAAGACAAATTGATATACGTTCAGTGTAAAAATTTTGAACAAATTGGTATTTCTGTCATAAGTTGGTAAAAAAAAACTTTTATTTTTAAGATTTTAATAATACGGATGGTCAAAGTATGAAGTCTCACCCACTGACCACCACACTCATCTAAAATAAATCATCTAATTTCCACAAACAAATTGTCAAGTTTTAGGAGAAAAACTAGTCCATTTCTCTCTGTTTTATCTAAGCATGAGACAGTTTAAAAAAATTAAATAAGCATTCACAATTTTTATTGATCCATGTAACATCTTTTTCTTCGGAGAACAGAATGCATGAATGATATATATTATATTCGAACATTGCCCAATGCGCTCTTTGTCCTACTAATCTGTTTTACAGAGACATCTATCAATCTGGAGTGACTGAGGCATGAAGAAAATGTCACTGATAAATCCTTTGTAATATTCCTAGAGATAACACTATTTAGAGACAAATATAGTGGCATCGATTGAAAGAAAAAAAGCTGATAGTGATTAAAACCAAAACCCTCAACACCTAATTTAAAACAGAAAGAACACAACTTATGCTTTTACATAACACTAAGAATCACCATCCATTCCTTTGGGTCTCTCAAAAATGAAGACACATGCTCAACAGGAAAACAAAAGTTCAACTAGACACAGACCAGCCAATATTCTATCAGTCGGGATGTCCACACAATCATACCAATGGTCGTCAAAGCCAGCTAGAAGGGTTCCCACATTTTCTATTATGCAACCCCATAATCATGATGCTTCAGTGCACAATCCATGATATCAATGTAAACATCTGAACAGTAAATACACACACATGTACATGTAGGAAAGTTGATGATTAAAAAAACACAACAAAAACCCAAAAATTTAGAAATTTAAAAATATGCAATAAATAAACAATTTGATTATGTACAATTTCTTAAATCACACTGGACCACTAGATTTTGCCAGTAATCTGACACAAAGAAAAACATACAAAGATTATACAAGCAATTTCCCACCGACCTGGTCCATGTATTGCCTCATAAAGTATAGTTGTGGTAGTGAGATCAGCCACATTTGTTTTCTTTTTCTCTCCATGACATAGCCTGCCACGTCTGGCCACCACAAGAAACCAATTGTACAGCAGCACTTTTACCATCACAACTGAGCTGTCCAATATCTATACATACATCTTGAGGCTAGGTGACTGTAGTATTAAAACTACTGGTCCTTGACACCACTTTCTGTACAATTCTTTGCCTTTGAATAATCTTTTTATAAGAGTGACTCATCCCCCACCACCGCTGCAGGATTCCTCAGCTTGGGGTCAGTTGGAGCTGAGACGGGTTGAACAGTGACTGCTATCAATTTTGCTTTTTTGCTAACATTTGATACAATAATATGACTTCCTGTTTATCTCAAGCCGCTAACCACAGACTATAAGTACTGAAAGATGAATGTTTCCACATTATTCTGTTAGAGAGTGATAATTTTGAGTTTCTAAGTTTGTGTTTGAGGTTTAGATGAAAAAAAAAAAGAAGTTCTGCAGGGCAACTGCTACTACTACAACTACAACTACTACAACTACTACTACTACAACTACTACTACTACTACAACTACTACAACTACTACAACAATACTACAGGGTCAAACTATGAACTCTCAGTCGCTTTTACTCCAGTCCCCCGATTTGCACTCAGTTATGACTCTCTTTTCATCTACAAAAACTGAAAGGACTGAGAATGTTACAGATGTGTTGACACTACGTAGGCACCTGTTATGGCAAATATTTGCACCTTTTACCATCTGACAAAAGGTGACATTCCAATCTCTACCAGTGATGTGTAAACAGTGGACAGCCCCAGTATCACTGAGACGGTCTCAGTCCCTCCTCTCAACTGCCACTTGTAAATTTAAGTCAAGTATAAGGAAAATATCTCCACCAAAGTGTATTTACAATAATTCATTTCATGAACAAAACAAAGGACAAATAAAAAACAAAACAAAGTGGGTAAAACAAGTACTTGCAACTTCCTATCACAATGCAATACGGGGTGCAGTTCAAACATTCTTGCCTCAGTTAAATACAATTTCAACACAGCATTCATTGATTCAGTGTAAAAGTATAAAACTCAAAGTACAGTATCATATAAAAATGTCTCGCACTCTCACAGAGGAGCACTTTAACACATCATTCACATAAAAAAAAGGATGACTTCACCTTTTTTTTTTAGGTTTTAGCAATTTCACCTGCACACACACACAAACTCAAGTTTACAGTGGAGTCCGCTTGAACCAAGCAGGGTTAAATTGAAAGCAGTGGTAAACCGAAGGAAAAGAAAATCCCTGATATTTTTTCTTTTTAAGCAACCTCTCTGCACTGAAAACATAGCTAAACTAAAGAGTATCCGCCAGTCCTGCAGGCTTAAGTTTAAGCAGACTTCACTATGTATATATATATATATATATATGTGTGTGTGTGTGTGTGTGAGTGTGTATGTGAATGTGTGCGTTTTTGTGTGTGTGTATTTAATATGCATAAAGTATATAAATATGAGCATTCGCCAAAATGTGGGGAAAATCTACACTATAAAATAAAACAGTGGCAAAAATAACAGTTTTTAATATTATAGATTACCATGATGACAAAATATTGAGTCTTTACAAATACAAATACCACTTTATATTCATGTTATCTGTCTCTGTGAGTTTGTTATAATAATGAATACAGTTGGCTCTGGCAATGCAATTGAAATGTAATTGTTTTTTACATAAATGTTTGTCATCACTTATGTACAAGTCATTTAGCATATATTTCAACAACGGACACCGTCATATCTCAGAGACCGTTTGACTACTAGCTCTGTCATTTGTTGACCATATGAACAGATGGATGTGTGTGCTTCATGCTAAGACAAAGATTCATGCAAATTGATCAACAATATTTCATGGCTTCCAAGACCCCCATGCGCTCCCCACCTTTTGGCAATAGCTCTTATATATATATATGTATTATACTGTCAGGTATATATTAATAGCTAGTAATCTGCCTAAAAACATTTTTAAAAAACTTGAACAGGTGAGAAAAGACACCAACAAAAATCAGGTCAGAGATGGAACTAATATTTAAAAATCTAGCTACTGAACGATCACAACAAAAATATTAGATGAAAATAGGGGACCTCTAAAACAAAAAGAAATTGCTTCTAAAACTCACTTTCCAAAAACGGAAATAAAATGAGTGCAGCTAAACAATTATAGCTGTATCTAATTACTATGGCACATAAGTTGAATCAGACAGAACAGAAAATGTAAGAACTAAAATTAATTTCATTATACTTCCTCTCCTAGCCCAAAGGAGAGAGACTTATTAAGCTAAGAAAATCTTTCGTGATATACGCTGATCTAACTGACTAATGACAAAATGTAAAGTTCGAAAACAAAATTCGGGGTAACATTCTTATAAAATAAAACATGCCTCATCTGCCAAATTCAAGCCAACAAAAGTTCTGGGAACAAAATAAAACTGGGAAAAGTACGGTATACATCATTCTAGTATGCCCTCAACATCAGTCTTGCTCCTCCCAGACACATATGCTATGAGAGTACAAATGTTCAGCAAGACATAAATCACACACATTCATGTTGTATCAGATGCATCTGTAACACATGTTATGGCACAAACCTCAAAATCATCTTCATGGTGCTAGCTAAAAAGTGGCTATAGAAGCTCCCATACATTCAATTAAGGTGAAACTATAGATTTAGACAGTGTTCTCTGTTACAAATAAAGCAACCCTTGTCAGACGTAGTCACAACAAGACTGATATCCATATACCATGAGAAAAACGCCATTTCAGAGGGGAAGGAGTTGATCAAAACCAAATAAACTGTTCTTTCAAGCATCATCATACTCGACATGTATGACCAAAGGATCACCATACTCATGTATGACCAAAGGCCAATGTTTACATGGAGTATCTTTTTGATACCAACAACAGACGTTTTGTAGAATAATTCTTGTATGTTACAAACATACAGGTAGAAGTAGAAGAACTTTACTATGATATGTATTCACCTGTTACTTGTCCACAGCCACCACATTGAAATGCCTTAACACATTACGACAGCATGCACACATGATACATTAAACAAGTTATGATGACCACACAGCAGTCAAAGAGTTTTCTGTTCCAATACACTTTCCAGGTACACATTTTGAATACACCGGTCAGGCTCAGTACAAAGGTAAAAGAAATAAAATAATTCTCAGGATGTAAAAATTAAATATGAATCTTACTTTGAAGGAGGGCAATTATTGCACTGGGTAGGAAAATGGGAACAGAACTAGATATACGTACGCTGCCCTATTTATTGTCAGAAGGCCAAAGTGTGGCAGGTCTATAAACTTGGCGGAAATCTTATACGCACCTTGCACAGCACAAAAAGCCATTCCAAGTATTGGGGTTTACAATCTGAATCATATCAAAGTGCTTCTGTGAAACAGAACACGACTGAAATTCCAACAACGAAACAGAGTAAACCATTGCCTGTGGCATCACAGAATATTTTGCATAGCGAGTCAGAACACACCCTAAGGTCATGGAGAAGACAAAGTACAACTACTGCTATTTGAACATAAGTATCAGGAAAAGCTTAACATGAAACTACCTCTAATTTTAAATGAGATCGAGGTACTTTCTTTTTCACTAACCAGTTGCATGAGCTCCACAAGTATTCTGCTGAAATTCAAATTTTAAACGTTGAAAATAGTGCAGGTACTTTTTAAAAAAAACAAATTGAAAGTATTTTTTCTCTCCCCTGAAAAATGTTGCTTCCTGGGCTCAGAACTGTGGGAAAGCTTGCCGAGGCTTGAGCCATGGCTGAGGAAGACTGCTGTAGCTCAGTGTCTCCAGTGTCTCACAACGCACTGGCATTAGGTGCTTGTCAGTTTTTGGATGTACGAAATTATTGGTGTAATCTTAAGGCCGCCTCATTTGCCTTGCTTTAGATGAAAAAAAAAATTCCATTTATCTTGCATAAAGTTGAAATATTTGTGTTTTTAAGGAGGGGATCGCCTGCTGTCAGTGTCAAAGAGAGATATATATATATGTAAAATAAGCGAGAAAATGGCAGTCAAATTTTGGTGAGCTTCACTATCCTAGGAAACTGCATATTTACATTTTTGTGTGTGCCTGGGATCAACTTATTTCAGTAAAATCTACCCAAAAATGTTTTTATAAATGGACAAATAAAAGTGTTGAGCCCAAAACAAAATATCTGGAAAAAAAAAAATGGTCTAGGGGAAGAAATATGCAAGTTTCTCCAATTTCGTTGTTTTGTGACAAGCTCCTGATTTCACCAACAAGCAAGACATATATTTAGGTTGAGGGTCGATACTTTCCATGACGGTGTGGTCAGGAAAACCATTTATACTGGAGGTTATGTGCAATTTCTGGCAGAGCTGTATCCTTGGGAAAACTAGTCTTGTTCAGATGGCAACCAGCTCCACTTCATGCAATGAAAACAGTAATAAAATCTCCATGGATGTGTTTATATATATCAATGGAGCCGAGCCAAGCCTGAGAAAGAAAATGTACTCTAATTTTTAACAGGATATGTAGTGGGTACGAGTGCCAGTTTACAATAGATTTTAAAGAAAAGCTGGAAAAAGTAATCAAATTCAGTAAAATGATGCATGTAGAGTAAAAATTAAACAAATTTACTCTGCATCTGCTTTCATAAAGTTGACCACTTAAAAAATAATGCAGCTGCCGCATTCCACAGGAACTTCATTCACACTCAGCTTTAAGAGACAGTTCATTAGGATCTAGCCCTGGCTCTGAAGAAGTCAGCACTTTGCCATTCCCATCAGTAAGGTCTGCCACCTGACCCACCCTCACAGTGGACTCGGCCTTCTTTGCTGCACTCCCGGATGGGCCAACACACATAGACTGGTCCAGATCCACCGGGTCTGGGATGAGCGACAAGTTGACTGTGTGAGGTTTAGGCAACCTCTGCTCCTTGAAACCCGATACCAGAAACTCGTACATGCTCTGCCGCCGGCTCATGACAACCTGGTTGGTCCCATTACCACTTGGGGATGGAAAGCCCTCATTCCTGCCTGCCCTACTAATACTTGCATGATCTAGTCCTGGTTCAGTTTCTGATTTGTGCATCACTCCATCGTTAATATCTGCATGAGAAAGTTGAGCATTTGAAGGATACTGCACTCCCTGAGTTCTTTCATTGACAGAATATCTCAATGCTAAAGAATTTTCATGTGTCATCTTTGTGGTGAATGAGCAATCTTTTGTCATCTCGGAGAGAACATCACTTCTCAAAGGCTGTGAATTATTGCAGTGGAATTTCTCAAGTCCGTTCAGATCCACCGCAACATTAGAAGTGGTAGGACAGACTGACACAACAGTATGACCAGGCAGAGAAGTGGGCCAAGGAGACGAAACCTGTGAACTGTGAACCTGTCCTAGAGATGAAAGATTTGACTGTCCTTGTCCATCTTTGCTGGATTGTGTGTCACCTCTCCGAGTTACCGATGCTGAAAACTCCATGTTTCCCTCAGGAAAACCATGAACATGCCCTGATGATGTGTTGGAAGATCCCAGTTTACCATAACTGGGCTGTAAATTCTCTCTTTGAGCAACAAACTCTAGAAATTTTATATCTTCATCAGAAGAAAAATCTGCAGCCTGTGGCAAACTGGGGGTTATGTCTCCAATTTGAAAATCAACCTTTCCAGACGACAGATGATCATCCATCTCTAGAACACTCTCCAACATTTTCTCTTTCAAATCTGCCTCTGTGGCTTCTCTGAGCACTGCATCTTTCATGGCCTCTGCTTCCTCACTGTTCTCGTCTGACAGGTTGAGAAGCTCAATCCACTGGTTGTATGGCCCCGTGACACTAGTATCTTGGTGCACCCACCGTGTCACGATTGTGTTCGTTGTCGGGGAAAAGCCTTCAACTGCATTTGGGTCCCACGCAGAGTGTAAATCCCTGTATGAACCACCAGACTTCTCTAAATCATCCACCTGGAACTTCAACGGTTTTGTCTTTGACTCAGAGTTTTTCAAGTTTTCCTGGATGCGCAAGTCTGCCAGAGTGGAGCTCATCTTACTGGAAAAGTAGCCATTGGTGAGCCTAGGCAGACAGGAGACTTTTGGAAATGCTTCTTTCATATACTTCGGGAAAGCGATGTACATGCATGCAAACATTACAGGTGTGATCTGCTCTAATTGGGAATTGTCCAAGTAACGAGGGAACCGTAAAGGAAATACAGTTTCTTTTGCTTCTGAGAAGTTAAATACTTTCCCAAAGGAACCTTTAGTTAGACTGGGGAAAGAAGAGAGTTGACTTAGCTCTCCTTTTGAGAAACCATTTGCTTCTAATTCTTCTATGAGTTTGGCTTGCTCCGCAAGACTCTTTCGCTCCTCTGTTTTCTTCTCATACTCCTCAAAGCCATGTCGAGCTAGGTTCAAGTTCTTGTGTTGGTAAAAAACCAAGCTGATGCGCTTCGGGTGGTATCTGTTGGGTTCTTTCAGAGCAGTGGTTGCATGCAGCTCACGTTTTGCCACTTCAAAGATGACAGCACCGTGGCACAGAGCAATGGCCACTCCACCCATGGCCGGGTCCTCAAACACTTCACGATTGTCGTTAATCTCCTTACTGACCACAACAGAGGAGTCAATGACCTTATAGGGGGGCTCCAGTGGGCCTTCTACATTACTAGGCACAACAAACCCCTCCGACTTATGAACTTTAACCTTCTCCCCAAACATTGGCCCATCTGGGTGGACACTGACACCAGTGCCACCTACAGTGACAACAGTAGAGGTGGGAGTAGCATAGGGTTGCTGCTCATGGTGAAACATTTGTTCTCCTTTGAGAGGGAGACACTCGGATACCCTCGAAACCGCATCTGTGTGAACTACGGTAATGTTCTCGGTCTTCTGCCCACAATCGACACCTTGAGAAAAGATTGTGCCAGACACCTGCTGTGATGTCTGCTGCATTTGTGCCGGCAGCACTGCTTGACTGTGCAATGATTTTTTGTCAAGAGGGTCTATCTTAATTTGCTGAAGAGCCTGAGGAAGTTGACTTACGAAATTTTCCTCCCTTGGTTCTTGCTTAACAAAACTCTGATTGCCTTGTTCTTCATTACAGCTGGGAGAGTTTTCATTTTTAGATAATGAAGTGCAAAAACTTGAATATGACACAGGGATAGAGTTCTGGCTATGAGCAGACTGCAAGAGCTTATTAATTTCTCCACAAGATCGCCCTGTCAACAGATCGGCAGCTATCAAATTCGTTTTTACTTTTTTCCTGTGAACATGCTCCGACACGCCGGGTTCACTAAAGCAAGATGCAGGCCTGGATGAAGGACCATCCCCGCATGGTTCACTGAGCCTGGACAAGCACCTACCACCATTAGTATTGGGCAAACTGGTAAATTTATCTTCAAACAGGAACTTTGAACTGCCACTGATAGAGGCTTGTGATGGAGAGCAGAGCTGTCTAACACTGTCAGGATCTGCATGTCTAAACAAAGAACTGTCTGCATGTTGTTGATATTCTGGCACACCAGAACACGTAGAGGCTCTAGAAGACGATCTAGACAAACCACTTTGTAGGCCCAGGCTGGTGTTAGGGCGGGAAGGCTGTTGGGGGTGGGCTGAAATGTCCCCAGAACTAACTGGCTCCGGAATAGAACCACTCTGCACCAAAGTCTCCCTACATTTCACTGGTTCCTGCAGCGACAAACTGCGATACAGGCCAGTGCTACTACATAGAGTGTGGGCCACACTTTCCCTGTAGGTAGGTAAAGGCTCCCCAAAATGCACAGGCTCACTAACATTTTGAGGAATGGATGACAACTGGGAATGGTTTGGAGGACAATAAGGAGGAGGAGGTCTTCCAGTAGATGCAGTTTTTGACAGAGAATTATTGCCTGGACTCTTATTCAACTGATGGGAAGAAGTTACAGAGTTATCCTGACCCCCTGACTTCTGCTCATGAGCGCTTCCTACGTAACTACGCTCCTGTCTTTGCTGAACGTGAGAGTAATTCTCCCTATTCTGTGTCAAAGCAGTTTGATCTGCACCAGTCAGGTCCTGCCCTGCTGTACCAGGGTTGTACTGTGTGGCGAGTTGCATGTTGTTTGTTTGAGCATGTGGCCTCCTTTCTTGATCTGACAGTGACTGCATGGACGGTAATGTATTGCCTCGAAAGTCTTGTCCTGGCTGAGACAGCATAGATGGTAGTGTGGCTGTGTGTGGAAAGTCTTGTCTTTTGGGATGTGTGAATGTGTGGTCAAAATCTTGTTGAAGTGGAGTGTTGGCAGTGTCGGGGAGCTGAACTGAGTCATGATAAACAACAGGGCGGGGTGTGCTTGAAATTGGTGGCATCCCCAACTTTGCGACAGGAGGAGGGTGCACCGAAGGTGTCAGAGGGCGAGGAGACGGTAAACTGAGCGATCGAAATAAAGCTTTATTTGTTGATGCCTCCAAGTTTGGTGTATTCTGAACATTAGGAATGGACTGGAATTGATGTGGGTGCTGCCGCTCTGCTGGAAAAGGCAAATTATTTGAAGTGGACACAGATGCAGAAGAGACAGAAGTCCTCAAACTGGCCATTGGTCGTGGGGATAATCCAGAGTGTGGTTGTGATGCGAGAGACGATGACAATGATGGAGCATGCTGAGGAGTTTCAGATGGTGGGCTGTTCATTTGGTCCAACCCACCCATCTGCTGCTGCCTTTGATTCATCTGATTTTGCTGCCATTGCTGCTGAAGATACATTTGATCTGCGACTGATGGTTGATGAACAACCCAAGATGGGCCTGCTGCCGAAGAAGAAGTTGAGGTGCTGTTAGAAAATGAGGGCTGCCTCTTGCCTGCTGGGGGTCTCTGCAGGGACACAGGGGAAGAAGATACCCATGTCTTGGGAGGAAATACTCCGTTGGTATAAAAATAATCCCAGAAGCTGGTGTAGAGCTCATTAAAGCCTGGTGTGCCTTGCTGGGACATGAGTTCTGGCCAAGACATCCTCTCTTGATCTCCACTCCTCATCAACGGTTCCACATCATTGTTTTGGTATTGCTTCTTAGGAGGACTCACATCATGATGGTAAGGGTGAGTCCCGTTGCACGTAGAACCCATTTTCTGGTCCGTAGCTTTCTCCAAAGGGAAAGACTTTGATTTGCCGATCTTCATCTTTTTTGGAGTCTTTTCTTTCTTCCCCAGTGTTCGATTTCTCTTGCATGGCCTGTAGGGAGCTGATCTAAATCGAATTTGAGTCTTGTACTGAGACAAAACCTCCAAGGACCCAGCCTGTACTTTGTTCATCTGAGCCCCCATAGAGCCAAACTCATCTGTTTGGTCTAGGATGTACAGAGGTAACACGTGGAACTGTTCATCGTCTGCTTTCCCTGGGCCTCGATGCTTTGTCAAGTTCACAACCTGAAATATAAAGTATATAGTTAAGAACCTGGAGTCAGAGTGAAACATTCACAGGGACTGATGCACGTCTTAGAATAGTAACATTTCAATAACTCTTGACATCATCATCCATATATCAGTTACGTTACCGTCACTAAACAGTACTAGCAAATTTTCGGAATAACTCAATTCTATTCCGTCCACATCTTTCCTGTGATCCACCCATTCTTAAAAAAAAAAAAAAGTATTTCAGTTTCAAAACAAAAAACTTTTAAACAGCAGATAGATTTAATTGAAGGACGTGGGGGCCCCCTCATGCCAGAAGTAAAATCAGCAAGAAAATAGCCGCCAAAATGTAGGTACTTCCTAAGCTTGAGTGTGCCTTGGAGACTGCAAATTTACATTTTTTTGTACCTTTGATCAACGATTTTCCCACAAAATACACTCAAAAATGTTTTTAGTTGTGCTGTGCGCGAAACAATATTTTACCACTCGCAAGTGCTCTAGCGCTTGTGCAAGGCTTAATACTATTTGAGAGCTGGAACGCTCAAGCTAACGAAGGCTACTAAATACTTTAACACTCTTTCTAGGCCAGTGGCACTACTCAAAGGGCAGGACGAGCATCAAGGGAGGTAATCCTATCAACCACATGAATAGAATGGGGAAGGGGGGTCCCATGGATCTTCGAAAGGGATGTTATTTGCATTAACACTTTGCAGTCACACAGCCAGAAGTACAAAATACCACGTCTGGTCACCCAGTCTGGAGAGTGAATGCAACAGACTTCTCGGGCCTGGCGCACAACCGGAACGGATCATTTTCACCGGCGCATTATTGCGCCAAGTGACTGCAAAGTGTTCACCTCTGGATTTTTTGTGTTTTGTTTTGATGCATTTATTGATTAATTTATTTTGCGTCTCGATTCCATTTATTCAAATAGTATGTACAGCACGGCTGTTCAACTCGCCCGGAAACCGCTTCTTTAGTTGCTCCGTGCCAGCGGTCAGTGCCACCCATGTGTTGGTCATTAAATCCGTGGTCAGCCGTGCTCATGACAGTGACGCCAGAGGCGCGCCCCCGCCTGCCTGCGTAATGCACTTCCTCCAAATTATGGTGTCATTCCCATCCTGATATCTCCAAATCTAAAAATGTGATATCACCATATGACCTACCATTTTAAAGCTCCGCTTCCCCCCTGCTTTGGTCGATCTCAGTTCACAACCTTGATTCTATCGAACTACGTTCTCCAAGACGTGTTTCTATCGGATTCCTTTTTCAGTGTTATTTGAATTTAAACGCTAATAACTTCGTAAATCCATCATCAGTTTCAAATCTATTTACAAATCAAGTAGCGAGAGGTATACTGTACAAATGTTGTAAGTTTTAACTTTGTTTCGTGCATCTGTGATTTTTTCTTTTTAAAAATGATATAGGTGTCTTTTGTTCAGTGTTCACAAGATTTTTGTAAGTGTGTTTTGTTTCAAATCTAGATCTAGCATCTCTTAAAATGTAATAATGATTATATAGTATGTTTACCAATATTGTGACAGAAGGCTAAATGCAGTTATAAGTGCTGACACCTTGACTGGTGATACCCGCGATCCTAGACTGATACATTTTTATAAAGAAATGTCACTTGTGACAGCTGGACTTGGGGAACTGAGGACATTGCGAAAAGCTGCGAATCTCCACTCAAGACATAATATCTTTGCTTTAGGCAACGACACACAGATGCAGCCAAGTGAGTTTGAAACTTTACTCAATTTCTGACCCAATAACTTAGAATTGTCAAAATTGACAGCAGCTATCATATTCAAATTTAATTAAATAAATCATGAGCCTCTATCAATGTTTAAACATGTATCCACTTTTCTTTCTTCGTCATCTTGTATTCCTTTGTCTTAATTAGTTGCATGATTGCTCTAAGAAATATGTCAGATGATGCTTATTCAAAGTATACGGTTTTATGCACAGTTAGTGTTGTAGTTTGGGCTTAGTCGCAGGTTAAACAAAGCTGAAAACTGCAATAACATTTTCATCGCGAATCTGTCAGTCAGGTAAAATTCCACGAGCTGACCGCTTGACCCGTTGGTAATGGCTGGTTCAAGTTATGCTGAGCGCCGGGGCGCTGCGGGGTGCCGGTAGAACTAAAGTACTGCTCGTGAACAGCCGTGACACAGGTACTGCTTTGGTAGGAAATTTTTAATTCAATGCAAAAACAGGCTCTTTCCCAGTGCCAGATTTGACTACACACAACAAACACACATACCATCTTCTTAAACACTCAACCTGAACAAAGTGAGTTTAAAAAAATAAACCACTCAAAACAATTACATCTGCCCAACACACAACTCTAAAAGTTGTGGCCTAATTAACTGACTAACCCAAGGAGAGTAAATCTCAGTACTATACGCCTTGGTATTATTGGCTTCTATAATGAAATAAAAACAACCCAAGCCACTTTCCTTACCGTCCTCCAACCAACCCCCTTACTGTGCTGCAACAGACAAACATCGGTACGTTGACGTAACATCAAAGTGACAAGAGGGGAGGAGAGGTTTGGTGGTAGGGGAGATAAAAAAAACTAAGAACAAACAAAAACAATACTGCCATGAAAGATCCGTAGAACGAAGGATACGCGAACAGTGTTATGGCATCAGCTGTGTCAGAGAATCAAGGGAAGCAACAAAGATTGGGTTGGAACAGAGATTTTTCTTTTTTTGGTCATTGTCCTGGATCAGATAGGTTAGATCTATGCCTATTCTCTTGAATTTGAAATTTGAGAGAATTTGAAATTGACACATTGAGTATGAGAAATAGGATCAGCAACACTTTCAAGTTCCATCAGTAAGAAGCCTACCGGTACCAAGACAGTTCAATTGCGCAGGTCAGTGTGAGCAGTCTTTAGTCTGCACCAATTGAAAGGTGCCTTTTCAAATTAGTCAAAACATGAATCAAGTTGACAAGATAAGCATATATCGCAACAGTAATCAACAACAAGGTGACGAAACAAAGCAGCTAGAGTTGGGCCGGGCTCGCTAAATCAGCATCTGCAAGTAACGAACAGTTCCCTGGAACTACCCGCAAATGAGCGGACGGGTAAAGAGCCATCCGCTAGTGAAAATTTGTTCGCTGCATGCTACACATCGGACCCAGAGACAACAGTTCGTTTAGAGAGAGAGCGGACAGGCAGACGGAGAGACTCCATGTGTTCGAGCGAACAGTCGGATGGATGGACGGGGAGCGACTCCTTCCACTGCATACTTCTTACACTCTTCCCCCCCCCCCCCCACACCAATAGGGCCTTTGGGAATTCTTTAAACTTCGCCTTCGTGATACATTGGAACGTACAGAGTGTGACCCACACACAAGGTGAAAGTTTACACATATAGTACTACATCACCAGCCTCTCTCACTCCCTGTGGCACCGCTAGTGGCTTGAAACATCAGACCTAGGCCCCTAATTAACAAACAATAGACAGTAGGCCTAACCTCGCACTGAGCATCTTGTCTGCTACAGTTTGTCCTTTCGCCCGCCCACTCAGTGAATAAAATTGTGGAAGCGGCCCAAGAAACGAACTGACTTGAGGTTCGCAATCCGCTCACTGAGAGAGTAAAATTGTGGAGCGGACCCAAATAATGAACTGTCTTGAGGCTCGCAGTCCGCTTGCATGGCCGTCCGTTACCCGCTGGCTCAGACTGTGTCCACGAGTAACGAACCTGTCCGTCCGCTCGCCCCAACTCTAAATGCAGCCCTACCCTGCCTCTCCTACAGAGCGCAGTCCTTTGTAAAGAGGGGCGGGGCGGCTGATTGTGTGATGCACAACCCTTGCCAAGCCTAGGACCTGGGCACGCGTGTTGAGTAGTGCAAAAAAAAAAAAGCACAGCTATCTCCTTCTGTGGAGGGTGCGTGTGTATGTGTGCGTGTGTATGTGTGCGTGTGGTATTTTACCGACCTTGCCCGTTTCCGTTTAAAAAAATTATTATTATGTCTCAAGTGCACCTAAAAAACCCATTGACTTTAGACCTCTACGGCGGCGTAATTAGACTAATTAGTATGACTATTCCGTGTTTGTGTTTGAGCTTCGCGTAATTTTCTTACAAAGATAAAGAATAAAAAACGTGACTACAGACACAGTTCGATGGATGCTTGATTTCCAGTAATCTGTGTTCGACCTATCCGGGTTATACTGTATATGTTTGTGTGTGTTTCCAAGAAAAAGGGAATCAATACAAAATACAATGCATAACCAAGTTGGTCACAACTAGGCCCCAAACTCCAACTAACAAATTCTTTTCTGCAGAATACTCTTTTGAACTCACGTGGGACTGGGGTATTATCAGAAAAAATCATGCTTTGACAAGAATTTGACCACTAACACCAAATTTACATAACAGAAACACCAGAAATAGCACATTTCAATGCAACAAAAATGAAACGGAAACCTGTCATAGTTTTGTTTAACTGTGTATCTCCTCCAAGCCGCTCCTAGCGGCTCGCAGACAGAACCGTTCCGAATTCAAATATTTTAGATAAAGCAAGCCTAACCATAGAGCAATTAAAGTGACTCTTTTTGATCTGCCCTATAGACACTGACCACTGTGCCTCCATTGTTCATGTTGTGCCCATCCCTGTGGCTGTGACAGCAGAAGTCCACCACGGCGGTCACCCCAGAGAAGGGACGGCCTGGCTTGTAGCCCAGACGGCAGTCACTGGCACGACTCTCAAACTGGGTCTGTCACAACAAAAGAAGACATGCAATTTTGAGTTTTAGTAAAGAAATGCACGTTAGCATGATAATGGCGATTCAGTGCAAAGAAAAAGTAACAAACAGATAGAAAGTATAAAGTAGGAAGAAAACACTTGGTCTCTATAGGGTGCTCCATGTTTGACACTTAAGCCTCACAATAAGATCATGGCCTTTAATTTCTGTTAATAAGAGTCTACAACAAGGCAGGAACCAAATGGTAAATTTCCGCTCAGCAGCAAGCTCTATGCGCTTAACAATCTATATTATTACCCAGGCTGACCTGATAACATTCTGAGACAATCTCCTCAACTTCCTGGGAAGCATACAGAGCAAGCTGCCATTTCATAGGTGCTAAAACACTAACAAACTGACTAGATCTTTTGCTGTCTATGGCCTGGTACCCATTCCCATCTGGGTAAAAATGAGGAAAATTAGTGTAAAATGCCTTTCCCAAGAACACAATGTTGGGCCTGAGCAGGGCTGCCCACCCATCAGCATATGTTTTAGTAATCAACAAATAGAACATTAGTAATCTGGCCTTAAGATTCGTAATAATATGGCCATGTATAGATGTCCTCCTGAAGTGTCAAGGACAGTGGTTGTGATCAAGTATAAATGTAATGTAAATAAAGGCTTGACGAAAAAAGAGGTCTTGCCAGGCTCGTCATAATTGAGTTAAAAAATATTTTTTAAATCAAAGGGAAGAAAGGGGAGAGGGGGGTGCTGTGC
This sequence comes from Aplysia californica, assembly GCF_000002075.1. Classification (NCBI taxonomy): domain Eukaryota; kingdom Metazoa; phylum Mollusca; class Gastropoda; order Aplysiida; family Aplysiidae; genus Aplysia; species Aplysia californica. The sequence continues at coordinate 1,743,756 of NW_004797319.1, read as the reverse complement.
GTAGTTATTGCTTGCAAAAACAGAAAATTTTTTTTGGAAACTACACAATACCCACCATAGCGAGTTGTTTCAAGTTTCAAACATTGATCCTTTTTTTGCCTAGGCTGTCACCCACAACACTTAACCCTATCCGTACACCCTAGGATCATTTTGAACCCCCATGGTTGTATTCTTCCCTTTTTAGAATACTTCTAGTACAAAGATCTCTTTGAAGCTTTCAGTATTTCTCAAAAAATCATTTTGACAGACTGCTATGCAAAGTGTATAGATCAGATTAACGAGTCAATTTCCTGTTTGGAAGAAGTGGCACAGAATTCCCCAAGTCGTATGGATACGATAGTAAAACACGACGTACAGATAGGGTTAAGGGAGGGGATTTTCTAACACTTTGCCAACCTAATGTTTGTCTTACCTTTGACTTTTGCACTTCTAAAGTGTAATGGGTTTTTTTTAAAGAGCAAAGTGGTACTGAGTAACAACAAGGGCTCAGTCCAAAGAGAGTCTTTAACCCTATCTGTATGTCGTGTTTTACTATCGTATCCATACAACATGGGGAACTCTGTGCCACCACTTCCAAAGAGGAAATTTACTCGTTAATCCGATCTGTCAAAATGATTTTTTGAGAAATACTGAAATAAGTTTCAAAGAGATCTTCATACTAGAAGTATTCTAAAATGTGAAGAATACAACCCCGGGGGTACAAAATAACCCCAGGGTGTACGGATAGGGTTAGGTTAGACTGCTGCATGTGATATTAGTGAAACAGACTGTCCAGGTTTAGTAGTTTTTCTCCCCTAAAACACTGGGAAGGTTGGCAGTGGGTTGAGGTACCCGAAATTTTACAACAAATCGGAATCAGGGGTATCTCGATAGTATTTATTCAAACTGAAAAAAAATTGTAAAGATTCTGCCAAATTCATAATGAACGTACCCCTGCCTGAGGCTCGAACCCCTGAACTCGCAACCTCACTATTAAGTGTCCAGTAGCCTAACCACTAGACTACCAACGCCAAACACTTACACACACATGCATTCATATCTCTTCCCCTCTCTCACTGTCTCCCATTCCAATTCTTTGTTACATGGATGTACCGAGCACAACGGACAGACAGCTATAAATTATAAAGTTACGTAAGAGCTGACCTTGAATATTCTAGAGTGTTTTTGTGGTAGGCTACGGCCCCTCTAATTTCAAACATTGCTGAATGAACGCACCAATACTGACCATGGTTTCAAGTTTGATTTGTTTCCAGAATCTTCCAACAAAGCGCTCACAGGTAAGAAAATTGTACAATATCTTGAGTGTTCAAACCCGCCTGCCATCTGGAAACTTTTTTGCATTACAGTAGCTGTCTAATTTAGTGATCAAAGTAAGTCTCTTTTCAAGAAAGGTTCTGCTTCTACTTGAACTTGATATTATTTGTGACATAATTTAAATAGTCACATTTCAATCATTGCCATCATCTTCTTCATCTTCTTTTCTTTTCTTTCTCTTTCATTTGTTTTTGTCTCCTGTCAATCACCCTACTGGAAGCAGAACAACACAGAAGCTTCCATCATTTCACACAGGGAAGCTTTGATTTATGTTAAAGGATCATAATAGACTGAGGAGCTGTTTGCTTGTCTTTTCCAGGACATTACCTGATTGCGAAACGCATCTGGAACTAACTGGCTGTACAACGGAGCAACATCTGTTGCTAAAGTCTGCAAACGTTGATCAAGTCCATCTTCCTGAAAGCGCAAAGAAAACACACTGTCATGAATCCTTCAGCTGCAAGAACTACAGGTTAAGTGTAACATCTCATTTCAAATTGCTTGACCAGATGCAAACATCCATGGTCATCATAACAGTGGAGTTATACTTTATTTTTCACCCTCCTACACTTCTGAGTGCATTATGATCATTCATGCAGTGAGAAAATGCTGTGTATTTGTATCTTAAAGTAATTTTCATGTTGGGAGAATAATTACTTATTGAGACTTAATGACACATTAATTAAATCCTGAGATTTTAAAAAGTTGCCTGATCTGTAAAAGCCCGTTTCCATAACATCTTATTTGACACTTTAATTCATTTGGAAAAGGAATTACAATCTTGTTTTTTAATGACAAAATATATCATTTTCTAGCCTTCATAGACAGCTTTTTAAATTAACTACTTTCAACAAAGGATTGTTGTGAATTATGAATATAATTTACACTAGAACATGATTTATACACAAGATATTTAAATTTCCACCTTCCAAAAAACATTTACATAAAAAAAATTTGATATGTCCACATTGAAAAATAAATTTTGGTTATTCGTTCCAATATTTTTCTATTTGTTTGTCTACCTGTTGGTAATTAGATAGCTAAGAATCATGCCCTCAGAACATATACCAATACAAACTCAAAACTTGGCAAAATTATATAAGGGAACAGCCATGTGGCATGGTGACGCACAGCTAAGGACAGAAAAGAAAAAATATTACAGCCAGAACAATATATAATTCCTTGGAAGCCTGTTCAGTGCAAATTCAGCCATGCAGACATGTTAATGAACAATGTCTTCAAAGAAATTTGTGCGAACATAAAATGATGTCTGCTAAAAAGTTTTTAAAAGTTTGTCACACTGTAGAAGTGAATTCCAGGTCTAATACTTACCAAAGAAGCTTCTTTCAGCTTGAACTTGCGAGCTGACTGACTCCTAGCAAACTTGCAACCATTGTAATACATACTCCAGGAACAGCCGAAGGAGAAAGAGGCTCCTCTACGCAGCAAGTCCACCCCCTGGCAGGCACATGTCTTCCTGTGATGGAACACAAGACAAACCTTTGTAAAACAAAAATCACTGTTACAGCTCAAATACTTTCTGGCTCTACTTTTGTCACTCAGCATATCAGTCCCTCTTTAACTGAGGAAACCTTTTGAAGAGTGACCAAGGTATCAAAACTGAAAAGTAACAAACCAGCAAAACAATTGTCCCCACTACAGGCAGATGATCTTTTGACACATGACGCAGACTCTCCACAAGGACATGGTCGCAAATAAATAAAGCAAACGCTTTTCATCCCAAATATCCACTTAAGAGGCGGACAGTCTATGCTACCAAGTGAAAAGTCGAAAGACAAAAAACTCAACGCAAGCAGGAAATTGACAATGGGATAGAATTTATATCAGGACGATTGCGAATAGTGGACAAAGAGAAAATGAGAAAATGTGTAGGTAAAAATGTTGAGGACCTTAGCTAATGTAATTGAAACTATTAGGAACAACAGGGTCACAACGTAGAGAAATCAGGCGCTTGTCAGTTTTTTGTTATGTGGAATAGTTGGCATCATATCAAAGTCTTGCTTTCGATGAAAAAAACCCCCATGTATCTGAATAGAAGTCGAGATATTTGTGATTGAAGGAGGTGGGATCACTCAGTTTTAGAGGTAAAACAAGGGAGAAAAGGGCCCCATAAGTCCTTGAAAATCGCAAATTTAATTGTCTATGCCACACAGAAATATATTTTTGAATGGACATAAATGGTGCGAGGGACCAAAAAAATTATTTTAAAAAATTCAGTAAACATTGCCAAACAGGCGGGGAAAATGCCAATTTCTTTGAATTCATTATTTTGACAAGTGCCACCCAATTTAGTTTTTCTATACTCTGTAAATAACCACAAAACCTCGGTTTATTATTATAAACCTGACCCCTGTTCAACCTGAGAAACTCTGCTGGTATTTAAGCTCTGTGGGCAAGCCCAGATGATCAATTGTCTTTTAACACAATAAACAATATGTCTTCACTTTCTGTGTTGCTGAAAATAAAAATGCCCAACACATCCAAAAACAAGAAGTACTTCAGGATTTCATTTGCCTTTTCTCCTTGCTGAAAGAAGAAAAATGTCCTAAAGAGACTTCATTACAAAATGCAAAGCAACATATTTATTGGTCACACTTGGCAACATCTGAAGACACCAAAATAACATTAAAAGACACTGACACAGCCAAATGAGAGGGCAGTCTGCCTCCCCCCCCCCCCCCCCCACCCCCCCAAAGAGAAACCTAATCATCAGTTCCCAATTTCCTTTATCACTATTTTTGCTCCCAGAATACACCAGGCACCCACCACTCATAAAAATTTTGAAAGCATTGTCACAAAACCCAGAATCATCCCAAAATGTCCGAAAAAGTTGCAGCCTAGCAAGCTCTTTCAACAGGAATAAGTGTTTATTTAAAATATTAAAGAACTGTTCTTAATATACTGTAGCAACAGGCCATCACTAACATTGAAACACTAACAAGAAATGGAGCAAAAAGTATCCTTCCCAGACACTCAACACAGACAATGCCTCACTTCTCATTGAGGCCACAGCGCCGGTCAGTCTCGAAACCACTCTTAGGTAGTGTGTTGATCAGGAAGTCATACAAGTCATCCGCCTGCTGTCTGACCACACCCTCCCAGGCCACAATAACCACTATGATGACTGCTGTGTTACAGAAATGACCAGGCCTTTTTCTCACTATGCACAGATATTTTTCAAGTGGCCCAGAACGGCGAATTATCTGAAGAATTTAAAAAAAAAGCAATCAGATACAAAAACAATACATAATAGAATGATCTTGAAAAATGTGCGTACAAACTAAAATAGGCAATAACTCTACACATATGAGACAGATGCAACACCGACACTAATTTATTTCAATACAATTGGCTCAAAGCTACTAAATCTTATCATCAGAGCTAAGAGTATCAACCTGGAAAGGAGACAGCAATGTGGTACGAGGTCAAAGAGTGCAGAAAATATCCAAAATCCTCTCCCACCGTCCACTTTTCACCCCCCTCCCCCCAGAACTTTTATTGTTTGTGATGTTCATTTTATAGGTTTAATTTGTTTGGGTTTTTTTCTATCCTCTTATCCAGCAGGGTGTCAGGGCAGATGTAGCTTGTCAGACGGTGTTCAAGTGTATTGGGTTTTGGATCATTACATTCTGATTTCAGGGTCTTTGTCTTCATCGATCCATCTTTTTCTTGACCTTCCTTTTGCTTTAAAGCCATCATATATCACATGTCGATGGGAGAGGATGGGAGTTAGTTGGTAGGTGACAGCAATGCCTTTTGTACTGTGTTTCAATTTCTTTGTCAATTTCCTCATCTGACATGAATATGCTTTGAAGTTGTTTGAATTCTTGTACAACTTGTTGGCTGACTTGGATATTTAATAAAGTTTGGCTTCTGGAAAGCTTCATTCCTTCTGTCTTAGGTGTGATCATTTTCATTTCATATTTCTTGAAAGGATTTATGCTTTTTTCCCTAGTTCTTACACAAATCAGATTATTTTCGAATAGTGCTTTGATGTTACTGAAAAGTAGGTATTTCATCCCATATTCTGGTAATGTTGCCTGGTTCAGGAGATTTGTTCTGCGAGCTCTTTTTGGGGGTTTCTTCCACCTCGCTGGTGAGGATGGCTTACCATTTTTCACAATTTTAGGTGTCTGTGCGTCATTTTCTTTTTCTCCTGCAGGGTTCAACAGTCTTTGGAAGTGCTCCTGCCATCTCTTCTTTATTTTGTCTTTGTTTGTAATATATGTTTCTCCAATCATTTATTGTGTGTATTGGGTTACATGATTAATCCCTTCATTTCATGAACTGGACACTTTTGTAGAATTCCCCTGGGCTTACACTGGTTAGTCAGTTGTTCTCCATGGTTCTTCCAAGAACTTTTCAATGCTGATTTATTGACTGTTTTTGTCTCTCTCCATGCCATTCTGTATTTTCAATGTTGTCTTTTTCCACCTTGGTCTTTAGCCATTTCTTGTCGAGTTCTTTCCTCGGCTTCATGGCTTCTTTAGTTGTGTCATTCCACCACATCGTTCCCTTACACATTTGGTCTCCAACTTGTTTTGTCCTATTCTTCTTTCTTAAAGTTTCTTTTAAAGGAGTCTTTGAAGCTCTGCCATTCCTTTTTAATGTATCTCGACTCTGATGGCAGCTTTTCCCATTCTTCTCTCATGGTTTCCTTTATTTCTGCCTTAATGGTAGGGCCAGCCAAGTTCTTCATTTTGATAACCTTATGCTTTTTCTCCGTGTTAAGGGTATCTTTCGTCTTGTTAAGCTGAGGAGGATTGGTCTATGATCAGTGTCAATAACATGGTTTGGTATTGCCCTGGAGTCTGCGATGGTACCTCTTGTCCTTTTGTTTGCCAGTATGAAGTCTTATTTGTGAGGAGGTCTTCAGACTGTTCTATTTGTTTCCAGTTTTTATTTGGCTTTTCCAATGTTCATAGAAAGTGTTGATTATTTTTAGATGCAATTCGGCCCACAGGGTGAGCACCTTTTCACTGTTACTGTAGCAGAAGCAGTCCGTGTTGTGGTCGGTGTGGAGTCCTTGGTGGTCTTTTGAAGGGTATCTTCTTGGTGCTACTCTTCCATTGTAGTTGCTCATGACTATAACTTCCTTATTGTATTTTACTTTATTGATCATGTCACCGAGTTTAAAAAAAAAAAACTCTTGACTTTCCTCTTCCCTGTAGTTGTTACTGCACGGGGTTAAGTCTGGGTGAAAGTTGTTGGTTGTTTGTCTTCTAGTAGCTAAGTACTCATTAGTCTTTTTGACACATATGTTTGATATCTGGGATGTATTTTGCTTTTTCTGGTTTAATTATAAAACCCACTCTTTGTTTAGCCTTTAAAGTGTTTAATTAGTGAAACAAACTACCAGTTCTTACCCATTTCGCCACAGGACAGCCTTCTTTACTTTTTCCCTCCTTCCCCGTAAAGATAACCTTCTCTATACGAATAGCTGAGCCTGCCACACCAGTTCTGCAGAAACAAACACACACATAAATAATTATGATAAAGGCACATTACATCAAAATCTCATGAAACAGAATATTCCTTTGCAAAAAGCATAATTGTGAGAGCATGTTTACATAACTATGATGGCTTAATATGACAATAGTAATATCTGAAAACTAAAATAGACTGAAAGTCAAACAAATATTTCCAAAAAGAAGACGTTACAATGTAACAGATCAGCAGCAAAATTTGATAAAAACGATAAATCTTCACTGTAAACAGATCCAAAACTGATATTATATCAACATTATGGCATGGAGGTTCTTGATATTAAATCAATCAATGTTATCAAATTAAGTTGTAAGATATGAAGATATTCACTCATTATTTTCATTTTCTTTCATTAAAACTTTGAAGAACATGAAGAGTGCCATATTACTTTAGTGTACAAGGAAAAGTATGAAAAGCTAATTCATTTGCTTTTACTAACTACTAATACAAATGAACCAAAACATGCCTATGCTCCAGAATCTTTCGTATTCCTGGAATATCTTTTGCAGCCCCTAACTGGGTGTAATATGGACCTTCTGTCGATTCTGAAGGTACATCTGGAAAGCAAAGAGGTAATATATAAATATTACTTTTAACAATTCTATCTCTCACCTGAGCAGTTCATGCTTTTAAGATAATTGGGTCTCCATTACTAATAAAACTTCAATGACCCTAAAGTCTGAGGAAAACATTTGTGATGCATTATGGTGAAATCATGCGCCCGTCAAAATAATGAAATCGACGAAAACGGTATTTTTACGCTGGTTTCGTAATTTTTATCAATTTTTTAAACAACACCTTTTAAATCATTTCAAAAACATATTTCTGTGCTGATTTTATGGAAAAACTATTAATGGCCAAAAAATATAAATTTCCAGTTTCCAAGGACTCTGAAGCTTTGGAAATCACCAAATTTTGGCAGCCATTTTCTTGTTCATTTGACCTCTTAAACCAGGTGACCCCTACCCCCTTCAATTGCAATGTCTCGACTTCTATTCATGATATATATGGGTATTCTTTTCATTAAAAGTAAGATAAATAAACAGGCTTTAAGATGATACAAATAACTCTATATATACCCTAAAACAGACGAGTGCCTGATTCCACCACGTCATGACACATTTGTTTTTCCATTTTCCATGAATTATAACAGGATGACAAATGTCCATGTTGTCTCTCCTTTAACCCCAAACCATACCATACTTGACATTTCTCCCCTCATATCTTTAACACCCCTGACAGAGTAACCAGTCTTCTCTGACGTGGAAACAAAAATCAACCCTCAAAAGAACATTATATCATTTTGATTCCTCCCACAGACATGAGTCATAATTATAATAGAAATTTTAGAGCAAAGAGTTTAAAAAACTTTGGCAATTGAAAAAACAGGATGAAACAGAGAGATGAGAAGAGAAAGAATAGAAACAAGAAGAACAAGAGATATCACTCACGGTCTGGCCCGAGACATGTGCAGTCAGCAACTTCCACAAGGTTGTTAGTGAGTCGCTCTACCAAATCTGGACTGACCTTGACATCTTCAGCCTTGACATTGTTGCCATTCACTTGGTACTGTACACGGTTTTGGGTTGAACTTTGTGGAATGGTCTGATAAGGATCCAATTTGTGCTTTAGAGGCGAAGGCTTCTTGTTTCCCAACAGTGGATTAGCAACGCCTGAGGGTCTTGTTGGACGACCTCGTTTTTTCTTTGGGATCTTTCCGTCCACTGACAGTTTAGAACTTTCATTTCTTTTATCATTACCACAAACGGCACTAAATGGGAGATTTTGAGGATGTCCAGGTAAAGAAAGTGGCTCTGCAGCATGATAAGCGTTTGTGTATTTAATCCCTGAGAGTAAATTTTCTGCTTTCAAAGAACCACGTTGAAAATCTTGTTCTCCTCTCATGGCAGTTTTCTTCACCAGGTCAGACATCGAAAGTCTATCCTGGCAAATATTTCCATTCTTTTGAAAAATCTGACCACTACAGTCCTGAACACCATTATCAAACTTTAGATCAAATTTCTGTTTCTGAAAGAGTTGTGGTTCCTGACTCGGCCCTTCTGCTTGCTTTCTGTCAGATGAGTGCAGAAAGTCACCATTTTTTAGAATTTGTTGGATAGTCTTCTGACTACCGACCTTCTCATGCCCAAAACCTACACCACGTGAATTCAGCGATTGAAGGGTAGTAACTTCAGAGTCCTGCACATTGAGCTTTTGAGTTGGGACAGATTTACTTGACTCGAGGAAATTATTGTCCCTGAACGCATACGGTTCATGTTTCACAGGTGCCCTGGGGAGAGGGGACACAGCCTGAATTTCCTGAGACTGAGGATATTTTGATGAATTCAAATGACGAGCCTGCATTATTGGTGAAACTTTCTGGGGAAAGGTATGGCCATGCACGTCACCAACATGATTGATGGAATTGGGTGGTGGCACAAAGCCAGGCATTTCAGAACACTGCTGTAATGGGGCATTATCACGGTTTGTGGTGGGATGAGATAAAAGGTATTGTGTTGATTTTAAGTTCTGGTCAGGATGATTATCAAAAGGAATAAAATGATCAGGGTTTTTTGTACTACTGCTAGTGGAGAGATTATGCTCGGGTGCTTTATCTAGTTGTTTAATTACCGGAGGGGGAAAGTTTTGACTTAAATAAGGAGCACAATTGGCAGCGCTCTGGTGAAATTCTGTAGGCCTGTTCATATTGCCAGCAGGAGTAGTTCCAACATTTCCAACTGGCTGACCTCCAGGACAAAGTGGATCTGATTGAACAAGGCTGCTCCCATTTACCAAACCATGAGGCACCTGACAGTCACCAGACCCTGTTCCTTCTGGAATGAAGATCCCTCTGTCTTCATCTCCTTGAGCCTTACTCTTTTTCTTCTTCTTCTTCTTCTTTGGCTCCACAGCAGGAGTAAGTGGGGTATTAGCAGCTTTTTCTTTTTCCCTAGCAATGATCTCTAGAATTCTGTTCGTCTGAGCATCTTTGGATAGAGCTATCTCCATAGGGTTGGCAAATTTTGGTCCAGCACTGCTAGGAGGGGTGGGCAGGGAGTAAGTCTCCTCTATTGACAACATGCTGCTTTTGACTTCTTCTTTTGAGCTTTGATGCACCTTTTGCACAGGGTAAGGTGAGAGGGCAGAGAAAGAATCGGAGACAGGAAACTGGTCCTTTGCCTCGTCATCCTCCATGGGAGGTGTAGGATATTGGAACTCTGGTCCTTGCAGATGTGATGGAGGGGACACATAAGGCTTCGGAGAATTCAACTGAAAGACAATGGTGGCTTCTGATGTTGCAACAGAAGTAGTCTCTTTCGATTTGAGTTGCTTACTGGGGCATGGTGGCACAGTACTGCCTGGAATGGATTGTGTATGGCACTGGCTAGTTACTACCGACGGCACTTTCTTTGCCGACAAACTGGCAAGAAAGCGTGGGGAAATTGGATTCGGTGACGGTGATTTATCTCGAAAAACAACTTCATTTTCTTTATCCAGTGACTGCACAGACACTCTCAAATGATCAGACCCTGATGCTGGTACACCAGGAAACTGGCACAAACTTGGAACAGCAGGACTTTCAGCAGCTCCAACATTAGTGTCACAACCTAATGGATGCTTCCAAGACAATGTCTGAGCAACATCACTTAACTGGGCAGCTGAAGTTGGGACTTGATCAGTGTCCTGTACATCATCTGTTCTTTTTGCAGAGAGGCTGGCTAAGAAAGTGGGTGAGAGTTGAAAAGGTGACACAGATTCCTCACGCTGGGAAATATTCAACACAAGACCAGGATTACACTTGCCAGCCTCACTGCTGCTGGTTTGCTCACTCTGCGCTGGGACATTGCTAGATCCAGTAACAGGTCTGAATGACTTATCATCATCTGCTGGACATTTGGTCAGGTTTACTCCAGCAGCTGTGCGGTCAAGGCTGTTACTGTTGTTTTCCGCACTGATGCTGGATGCATTCGACAAAGGCACTGAAGGCTTGAGATGATCAGACTTTAAAAGGACGGGGGGTGCTGCCGTCTGTTGTGGGGAGCTTGAGGAAACTGGGGCCGATGGTAATATGGGATGTGATATTGGTGGTTCAGGAGCACGTTTTGAGGACAAGCTGGCGAGGAATGTGGGAGAAAAGCAAGGATTGGGAGATGAACTCTGAGGTCTGTTCTCTTCAGTAGTTCCTCCACAATCTACCTGAAGACTTACATCAGGCAGATTTTGATTTTTTTTACTCTTAACTTTTTTCTTTGGTGCTGCTTTTTTGTTCTCCTTTTTTTCCTTCACTGGCACCAATACTTGAGCAACAGGCCCTGCTTTTGATTTGGGCACACAACTGGTGCTCTGAAATTCCTGAGAAAAGTTCGTATGAGGACTTGGCAGTCCAGTTTGAAAGGAATACTGCTGTTGCCCAACCTGGGCCTGCTGACTCACTCCCAAATGTACATTACTACGATAAGCCTTAGAGCTCTGATCATACAGTTGGGTGATATTATCTTGAGAGCACCAATGGGGAACATGACTTTGGTGAGGCGGATAGGAATTGTACGTAAAAGAAGCCCCTAAAGATGGACTATGGTCTTGGATGCTATGTGGATTATGCCCATTGCTGCCCAATGACGGGTACGAGGGGTTCATGTTTATGTTACTAGGCACTGAATATGCTTGCTGTTCATGATTATCACTCACATGCTGTGCAGAAAATAAGGAAAATGGTGGTAACCGACTTTGCTGCTGCTGCTGTTGCTGCTGCTGCTGCTGCTGTTGCTGTTGCTGATGTTGCTGCTGCTGCGTTTCAGCAGGCATTTCAGATGAATGATGATGAGCACCGGCAAATTTATGTTGAGTCTGAGGTGGTGTGGACAGAGGAAAGTGATGACGGGGTGTTGGTGGTGGATGATGATGTTGATGGGCAGTTGAGAGATATGGCGGCTCTATCTGGTTTGGAGGGATCTGATAAGGCAGAGGATTCACAGAATTGGGCATCATCATCTGTTCACTGTGCAATAAAGACTGCTGGCTGCTGGCAGGCACCCGGTGTGAATGTGGAAAAAACCGTGGCTGAGTGGTCAACATGTTGGGATGGGGGTGGTGGCTGTATGGGAAAGCATGACTGACAGACGAAGAAGCTCGGGGAACAGCAGACTGCTGAGGAAAACTAGTGCTGCTATTGCCTGTAGTATGAACTATTGACTGGTCCAAGCTGCTACCATTGTTGTTGTTATTGTTGTAATTCAAAGCAGGCGTGCCTCCGTACTCTTGATATAACTGCCCTGGACGCTGGGACAAGCCAGCCGCCTCATTAACAGGTACAGGTGGTTGGTAGTGGGAGGGGACGCTTAACGGACTGTGAAACCCACTTGACTGACTGACAGACTGCACTCCAGGTGGTTGAAAACCTGTCACAGCAGCCTGTTGTGCCACAGAGCCATACAGGTCATGTTGCTGCAGATTTCTGCCACCTCTGTAGCCCACATCCCCAGGGACCAGCCCTACAGATGGGGTGAAGGAACTGAAGGGAGGGAGGCTGGCCTGTGACACTTTTGCTCCATACTGGCCATCCTACATTGAGAAAAGAAAAATAAAATCATACTATCAATAATTGAAGAAAAGCATAATACTATCAATAATTGAAAAAAAACCCCACCCAACTGTTTCCTGAAGTATGTAAAGTTTAGACAAATTCAAAGCAACTATTTAGGGTGGTGCTTCTGGTCCCATGGAAGAATTTTCACTCATCCAGATGGCTGCTTCATGTGATTATTCCATTTCACCATCTCAGTAATTCTTGAATATACAAAATAGCTGTCTATTAGGCATTTCCAACAATCATCTAAATATTATCTAAACAGAGATCAAATAGACTGGCTACTACAACATGATTCTGTGATTCTACTAAGGGGAGCATCGCGGTTCGAAGAAAAGTTGAGAAAAGAGACTTTTCCTGCTTGAGGTTCAAATTTGGTTATTATCAAACATCTTCATTTTGATGTTTGGTGGTTTGTTTTTTTGGGGTAAGTGTTTTACGGCGCTCGCAACTGCATAAGGTCTTAGGAGCACACGGGACACATTAAACTTTTTCAGTTGGTAGTAAATTTTGAATTTTGCCCGGGAGGCGGCCGAAGCCTACTCTTATCGATTTCAGACGACCAAGGGATCTTTAACGAGCGCAAATTACACACCTGCCCTCCGAGATTTTTCGCCCTTGTTCAAGAAGGCTAGGTGCAGATCTTTCCTACCAGAAGATCAGGGGTGTGGCTAAAAGACAGCAGTAAGAAGGAGCCAAGCAGTAGCAGTAGAAAGGCTGCAGAAAGAGTCAGGAGCCCAGAAGAGGGGGCAAAGGAGGTGAGGGGGAGGGGGCAGAAAGAGAAAACGAAAGCAGATGACAGAACATTGCTAGAGAGCAGGAAAGGAGGTTAAAGGAGAAAATGTTAGAAATGACAATTTTTGGGTCGTTATCCCGATTCGAACCCGGCACCTTTGAATGAGAGGCCAACACCTTAACCTCTAGGCCACGAGAGCCCCCTTATGATGTTTGAGGAAATAATTTGTGTATTCCTTTTCATAGTAAGCCTCTCTACCACATAGTGCACACGGTGCAATAGTTTGAAACAACCATGGAGAGGATACTGTTATTCAAGTTCACCATTGACTGAATACTACCTTTGGTAAACAAATTTACTACAAAGCATATTGACAACAAAAAATTATGAATTTCCGAGGACGTGGTGGTACTTTGGTTTAGATAGGGTTGAATTTAAGTGTGAAAAGTAGGACAGTTCGGTTTGACCTCAGCAGTCAACTTTTATAAGCTGCTTTACTATGCTTTTGGCATTCAAAAACACAGCCGGAGGAAACAAAGAACAAAGCGATGCCTTAACTTGTAAAACATGATCATATTTGATGAAAAAGTGAGATAAAGGGAGTAATGTTTGGTAAGGACCAAGGGAGTGAGGTTGACGTGGACCAGCAGACAAGGAAATAAATCTACCTTTTGTGGGCACACTTACGATATAAAAGTGGGCTCAGCAGAGTGTGAGTCTATCGCATAGTGGATTTTGATTGTTCAATCCTTTGTTTCTCTCACCAGGAAAACCAACATCTGTAGTGTAAGGATTAGGTGCTTTGTGGTCGCACGCAGAAGACCTGAGTTCGATTCCCATGTGAGGAGATCTTCAATAAGTATCTCGTATTTTTCCTACTAGGATGTATCTCTCTCAGACCGTGAGAGAATAAGGTTCAAGCCTGCCTTCTAAATTTTCTAATTGTGTTGATGGGGTTGTAAAAAGAATTACATTTATCATTTTTTTAAGAGGGCAAACATTCACGTGTCTCATTTTTATTTTAAAATTGCCCCTAAAATTGACATTCTCTCCGTTGAGAATAATAATTATTAATATTATTATTAATGACATTATTAATAATGATAATAATAATATACAACAATAATAATAGTATTGATCACTTCTATAAAGCCCACTCCTTGTGACTAGTCTTTCTGTGTTTTGCACTTAAGTAAGATCGGTGACATGAAAATTGCTCTTGGTGCCTTTCAGTCACATGTGTTGTCTTTTTATGTTGTACAACTGCCAGAATACCATTCATACACTGTTATGTTAATTGCACAAGGGGCAATTCTTTAGAGGACATCCACTGAAAAGCTAATATATTGGCATTCCATACTTTTTACATAAAAGCACAGATACCGATGACGAGTACTTCATTTTCGGGAAAACCCGTACACATTACGTAAACATTCTTGCGTCAAAGCAAGTATGATAAACCGATTTGGTCATAATTTAAATTTTGCTTTTTTGACAACTTTTAACGCATTTTTAAACAATTTCCACCAAGATTTCGAAAGCTGATTTTTAATAAATTATCACACCCAATTTTTATCTGTTGAACAATATACGTTTTATTTTTGTTGCAATTTGTTAGGGTCTACCCTTATCTTTCTTCCACTAGGGGGAAAACGAGGCCAGACTGTGACAACACTCAGCTATTGGGGGGGGGGGGGGGCATATTACTACTACCAAATCTCAGTCATGATTCTCCGTGGTAATAATTCACTCAGAAGCCTGAGGGCATTCGTTCTCATTGGCATCCAAACAACATAAAACACCCACAAACGTGTACCCTCAGACTTGTTATATTAAAAACAACAACAATAGCAAACAGAAAAAAACTCGTTTCAAAGGCGTCAGTATCTCCTTTTGGTCACATTTCATTTGAAAATAATCCAGCGAACGAACCCGGTGAAATCAGCTCAATTTTATTTTCCCAACGCCGTGCTCTTAAGCAGTGACCTTGGTACCAGTAACACAGTAACTCCTTGTTGAAAAAAAAGTGCCTTTCGTCCTTAAGATCATAAGGAAGAACGGTACCCAAATTTTTAAAAATCCTAACAGGATTCTCGATGTTGTTCAGACTATTGGTCTTTATTCAAAGACGTAGAATATGCTATTTTAAACATGTATGACTTTTTATTAAAATTTTTTTTACCATGAATGTTTAACTTTAACCACGAAAGAAAAGCAAGCCGTGCTGCGAACTAACGTGAAAACAGCAAACGAGCGCCCCGCGCGCTCAGATGACTTTATGCAGTTGCGAGCTTCTTAAAACTCTTACCAAATGAAAAGGAAAAAAAAATAGATAACAAGCAAAACCAAATAAAACCCGATAGATAAAAAGGTTAACCACAGGTGGGCAGGGTCCAGCAACTTGACAATATAGTGGCTTGAAATGTAATCACCCAATCATCCGTGTTACAGCGTTGCGCAACCCACTCACACAGCATACCAATTTAAAGCTAATGAATTCTGCATCAATTGACAAATTAATATTTCATCTACGTTAAGGTCGGCCGAGTTATGGTGACTCAAAACTGACCTTAAAAAGCAGGCTTGGCGAAATTGTGCGAAATCAAAAATTGTTAAAGCGTGTTTTCGCATTTATTGAGGTGCCAAGTTTTTTCTTAGTAGAAGTTTTACGGCGCTCGCAACTGCATAAGGGCGTATGAGCGCCAGAAGATTAGAGGTGTTAAAAGAGAGTAACAAACATAAAAAAGGGGGATACGCACGATAGATGTTTGACAGGAAAGAAGAAGCAAACCACACCAGAACACCCGCCAACCACTCACTATTGAGGTACATCAGCATTGGTGGCATGTAACTGCATTGAATATGAAATTATTCGAGCACTTTCCCACAGGATCAATATTACTAGACGATTTTTGGCAAACCAAATCATACCAATGTGGGAGCGGCCATCATTAAATAGCCCCGATTTATGAAGCCACATGAAACAGCACAGCTGAAGAAAAACGACGTTGCTCTAAATGCAGAACCTTTGTAATTGAAACTTTAAGTGAAATTTGGGATGAAATGACAGATGAGTATGACTATGACCCAAATTTAATAGAGCCCATGCCTAAAGGGTTCGTCCTCTACACAAAAGCAATGGCTCCTGAACAAATAATAATGAGTGCAAATTTAATGTAAAAAATAAGTCCCAAGTTTTGCATGGTATTTGTGACAGCTGTTTTCCGATCTGTTTGAAATTATAGTAACGTATTTAGTAATTGTTGCAGAGACAAAGTTTTCCTTTCATTTGATAGGCAGTGTTTTCCATATTTTACTCTTCAGTCCAAGAAATAATCAATATTGAGTATCCTCAATGCAAGTGCGAAGACACTTTAACGTTTGTTCGATTTCGCACATTTTTGAAAAAAGCCTGATTTTTTAAGGTCAGTTTCGAGTTACCGTATCTTGGGCTATTCTTATCGTAGACGAAATAATGAGTAAATTTATGCACAATTTATTGAGGTTTCAATTGGCATGCTGCACAAGGCTTTAACACGATGACTGGGTTGTTGTTTGTTTTAGTAGAGGCTTTACGGCGCTCGCAACTGCAAAAAGTCATATGAGCGCCAAATGGTGGATGTCAACAGAGAAGTCCTTACAGAGAATCAGACTTACTCTGCTCACCTCTGTAGCTTCAACAGCACAAAGTCTTCTTCGGCTCAATGCACTCCGGAAATAGCGGGTCACACAAGTGTGACAAACATACAAAAGAAGTAGAGGAAAATGACAATAGTAAGGATTAGGAAAGAAAAAGCAGCAGTTCCCTGTTGTTGTTCAGGTACAGTTATGAGCACGACATTGTTGGATCAGCCCATTTACAATTCTACTGTGCATTAGAACAAGAAATGTCCCCCCCTTTGTGAATGGCCTAAAGACACTTCAGTCAGCGGGTGACTGGGTGATTACATTTTCAAGTTTCTTTTGGACGCCACTATATTTTACAATGTTCAGTTTAAAACACCACGGAGCTTACTGTAATCGACGCAACTTGATATGGTTTCTTTTTTAAATTATGACTTCCACTTCTTTCCAGATTTCAACCCACAATAGCGAGCATAGGCCTACGCCATTATTCGTAAAGACTTCCCGGGCGAAAACTTTGGACGATATCAAAATGCGGCTCCCCGAGCACTTTACATTAAAAACTTCTGTGCGACAACCACAGTAGGCAAAAGACTTGGGACTCCGCGGCAAAGCAACCTGTCGGTCAGTCCATCTGCGCGCGTTTTGACTGCGTACGTGTCGTCTGTCATGATCATTATGAAGGGGTCCACGCTCTATGTACACATAACAAACAACGCGGCCTTGGTACATGACATAACTTACTGTCAACCAAAACCAACTCGGAACGTGAGAAAACCTCGCCCCATCCCCCGATAGGCTTTCTACGGGATCATTAGTATTCGCCATTGTATTAAGAACAAAAGAGGGATAATATAACATAAACAGGATAATGTTTCCATTTCAGGTTACATGTAACAATAATTAGTAACATGTACTACACGTTTTCAACGATTATGGGCCTGTATCACAGGCAAGTAAAACTTCCATACGATCCAACCGATTCAGTCAAAAGGATGCTTCAGTTGAGAGCTGTTTTACTTTACGGGAGGGTACATTGATCAAAGTTGTAACTCACTCTCTCATTTGTCAAACATTTTCTCCTAACAATAAGCAGATAGATCTAGGCTAGCCTACAAACAGAAAGAAAATCCAAAAACGGTGCAAGCTGGATCCTGTGCTCGTGTAAACTTCGTCCAAGTGGGAAAAGGAGAGTACACCCTGATATAACGCTTATCATACGAAGAAAGGGAGTAGATATATATAAATCTATAAATGTATTGCAAAGAACGGTCTACAAAAAATGGCATACTGGTTGCATCAATGAGATCTTTGGTTGCATATATACTGAATCTAATATCGATACCATGACACAGGCCTAGGGTGGATCATTTGCCCCCACCCTTCCTTTAAATTACAACTTTTATAAGGTATAAATGACGAAGGAGCGTGGTGTTCTTTATATTAGGCTATGATATCGCCACCAAAAAGGAAAAACTTATGGTTAGGCGAAGAACAGCCTAAATAGATCTAAATCTAGATCTAATACCAACAGACAAAATAGGGAGATCAAAGAAGCACAATAACGCAGCGTAGCCTCTATGAAGATTATAGATCTAATCCAGATCTAGAATATAGATTTGAAACTTCAAATGAAAGACAAATTAATATATTCACTGGTAA
Source organism: Aplysia californica (assembly GCF_000002075.1). Classification (NCBI taxonomy): domain Eukaryota; kingdom Metazoa; phylum Mollusca; class Gastropoda; order Aplysiida; family Aplysiidae; genus Aplysia; species Aplysia californica. Next base: position 1,725,325 of record NW_004797319.1, on the reverse strand, counting down.
CATTACAAACTCCGAGAACGCTTCCGGTCAACAATTCAATCTCAATTATAGTGAAACCTTAGATCTAGTCCTAAGGTCAAAAATGCAATTTCTTGAAAAGTGTTCAAACTATTGCTTG
>NW_004797319.1:1723507-1725107 GCF_000002075.1 Aplysia californica | reverse complement strand
TATATATATGGTGGCAACACAGTCTATTCATTACACATCGAGGATAGCCATATTAATTGTAACAGAACGGTAAAACGTCATGTGACACACCCAGTAGATGACTCTGTGATGATTTCGCAACGCTCTCACCTCCCCGTCTTTCTCGCCCCAAACTGAGTTTCCTTTCTCTAATGTATTTTAGTTTGGTTGAAATATTTGCGTGACAATATTTTTGGACGTCCGCAATCCCACATGAAACACTAGTTCGTGTGTGATCACATTCTCTCTCTCTCTCTCTCTCTCTCTCTCTCTCTCTCTCTCTCTCTCTCTCTCTCTCTCTCTCTCTCCGAAATCCCCTGGAGGCGTAGATTCTAGGTCCTACGCCGTCGCTGTTTTATTTTTCTTCCTTTTTTTCTTATTTCGCCTGATAGATCTCGTCATTGACACTGTCACGCTCTAAATACAGCGAGTGAGACTTGTAAACACGTAAGTGGAAGTTGGAACAAATGGGAAATGGGGGGGAGTGGGGGGTATGGGACAAATCTTCATCAGGAAGCGATCGAGACTGCCTAGAATAGAATCTATACAAAAATAATTTGAAAATCACATTGACCGTAGAAACTAAGACATAGACTCTAGATCTGCGTATCGTATTTACTTAAAAGCTTTTCGCCCATTAATTTCACGTCGACTACGTGAATAAATATAGACTCTCTCACCTTGTTCACATTGAAATTTCGTGTGTAAATGTTATTCCTCAGTAGCACTGGCAACCAGACGAGACAAGGGTGGTTGTGGAAGAGAAAGAAACCACAGAGCAGACGAGGAAACCACACCGAGCGGGAATCCCAGCAAGCAGACCGGTGTCACGTCACAGCGGGCCAGACACAACACAACACACACACACACTCACCGCCGCCGCCGCCAGTCAGTGCGCGGACAGACAGTGGAAGGGGAGGAGAGAGGAGTTTTTCACTTAGACTAGACGCAAGAGTGTATACGTTTTTTCGCCATCAGAAACTCCCTCCTTGAGTTCGTCGTTCCCGCACGGGGGAGGGGGAGGGGTTGTCCACCGTACCCATCCCCTCCGTCGAACTCTTGCATCGTCGGGGGCAAACGAGGCCAGTCGGTTACACCACTCAGCTGTTCAGGGGCGGAAACATTATATTCTGTACTTCCTCGAATGGGGGTGCACGCATGTCTGTGGCCATCAGTTAACTAACTGAGATCTTTTATTTTGATAATGAAACCCCTTCTTCCGTACTGCAAGGACACCAAAGTAAAGAAGAAGGAGGACGTCGGGTCTAACATTAATTTCAGACACAACAGGCTGTATGGGGTTATAGTTTTTGGCATTTTTAAAATTAAAATTTTACGGCACTTGTAACACAAATAGGTCACGTAAGAGAAGTGCATGTGTATGTGTGTACAGGGGCGAAGCGTCTATATAATCAAATAATCGCTGCTTCCCTTCCTAATTTTGAAACATTGTCGCTGTCAAATTCATCTTTAAACGTAAACCTCTTAAATTAAATGCAGGGGCGAAGCGTCTATATAATCAAATAATCACTGCTTCCCTTCCTAATTTTGAAACATTGTCGCTGTCAAATTCATCCATAAA
>NW_004797319.1:1718998-1721378 GCF_000002075.1 Aplysia californica | reverse complement strand
AGAGAGAGAGAGAGAGAGAGAGAGAGAGAGAGAGAGAGAGAGAGAGAGAGACAGACAGACAGACAGACGGGCAGACAGGCAAACACGCAGACAGACAGGTCTATGGATTGGCAAAACACCACGTCCTGAAAATGCTAGACCCAGTACAAAACCAAGGACTCTGTCTCGCCCTGAGGGTTTTCCGCACTTCTCCAGTGGAGAGCCCCCAGGCCGAGGCAAACATACCATCACCCACACCCAGACAAACACAACTCTTCACTACAATACGCAATTAAACAAAGCTCAACACCAGAGAACTCAGCACACGACTGTATTTTCAGAAAAGAAAAACAAAACAGACACCATAAACAAATTTTAAAAAAACAACAAACTTATCAAACCTTTCGGCTTCTTTGAGGACCTTAAAAACATACAATTTTCCAAACAAGACATCCAACAATTTCTTTCCCCCGAACTCCCTCCGTGGCACCTCACCAAGGCAAAAGTAGACTTACTAGCTGACCACACAGACCAAAGTAAGCACAAACACAAAACATTTAAAGCAGAATGCAAAAAACTTATAGAAAAATATCCCGGTGCGGAGCCAATCTTCTCAGACGGCTCTAAATCGGACTCCGCCGTGGGCGCCGCTGCCCTATCCTCAAACAGTACACACCGGAGGATTGATTGACTGATTGAGTAGGTGTTTTACGGTACTTTCGGTGCTCGCAACTGCACACGGTCATATCATTATCATATTAAAAGGACGGACAAACATGAACATTTACACCGGAGGAGACTTCAACCCAAAGCCTCCATTTTCTCTGCGGAGGCCACTGCCATTGACATGGCACTGGACTCCGTAGACATTTCTCCTAACAAATCTTTCCTTATCTTATCTGATTCTCTGTCTTGCATCACCTCCTTTTCAAACTACATACTCCTACACCCAAAAATGGTTAGGTTACAACAACAAAAATACACACTTTGGCTGAAACCGGGAAAAGTATCGTGTTCACATGGCTAACAAGCCATGTGGGCATCCGAGGAAACGAGCAAGTGGACTTCCTGGCGAAAGAATCATTTTAGTTAGTTTAATTTGGGGTTTTACGGCGCTCGTAACTGCATAAGGTCATATGAGCGTGCTTGTCCCTTCTGTTGGGATCAACGACAAACTCTCTCCCACAGGCTGACTTTAAAAATAAAGTAAAAAAGTACACCTCCAGTCTGTAGGTGAGCCACAGGAAAAAACAGAAAAATAACTAACTGTATAATATAAAACCCGAACTGGAACCGTGAAATCCTTCGGACCTCTCCAGAAGAGACGACGTTATTTTTACTCGATTGCGCATCAGACACCCGGCCCTGACCCACAGATACCTCCTACAGGGAGATGAGAAGCCGTTCTGTGTCGGATGCGACACAGATTTTACCATTAGACACATCTTAACCGAATGTCTAGACTTTGGAAAGATCCGAAGGAAATACACTTCAAATGCAAGAAATTGCAAGACATTTTTTACGTCGTTGGTCTCAACATAATTTTGAATTTTATGAAGGCCATTGGCCTTTTTGGTAAATTAAAAAGTGAAATTGATCTATTTAAAATGTTAATGTTATCTAGGAAAATTGTTTTAGATTGAATATATATACAGTCAAACCTGTGTAAGACGGCCACCCATTGTCAATGAGAAAAGTGGCGTATAAGACAGGTGGCCGTCTTAGGCAGGACTGATCAAGATGAAGAAAACAAACCATTCCCATCTGAGGTCCCAATCAAAAGTAGCCGCATTGTTGTTGTTTTTTATGTTGTTGTTGTTGGTGGTGGTTTGTATTTTGTTTGTAATTTTTATTTTGTTGCTGATCTTGCACAAGGGTGACAATAAAAATGAAATGTATCAGAAGAGGAAGACCGAGTGTAAAAAAAACACATGGGTCGCCACCACTCGGAGAACGAGCGACGCTTCTGTCACAAGTTCATGTTGACGTCCTTTGTTGCTTTGTTACAGACTGGGTAAACAGTGACCACTCATCTCACTTACAATTTGTGTATGAGTTCTGGGCGGGGCTTATGGGTTATGAGGGATCACACGCTAACCTCACCTGCAGCTGAAAATTGGTAGCTATTGGTCAACAGTGGGAGGGGCCTACACAACATGATCGGTTGGAGGGACTACCTAACAACAACGACCGGTGATTGAATTGTGACAGTTCGTCCACAACGCCAGGTGCCAATGCACAATTTATGACAAAACGTAATGGAGTCACTAAGGTGGCCGTCTTAGACAGGTGTTATTGCTTAGTGTGATAGGAGTTGTGTGTTAAAATATGGTGGCCGCGGCCGCGTTGGACAGGTGACCGTTTTATACAGTTAAATTATATAGAAAAAACGCAAGGGGGG
>NW_004797319.1:1706723-1717157 GCF_000002075.1 Aplysia californica | reverse complement strand
TCAGAGAGAGAGAGAGAGAGAGAGAGAGAGAGAGAGAGAGAGAGAGAAATGCATTAAACTGTTACAAACTTGTTGTTTTCTATGTTAAAAAACCGCTTGTCCGAAGACATTAAACCGGCACCAACCCTAAAACATGCGTAGAGATCGGTGGTGGTCATTTGGTAACAAGATATTGATACTGTTGCGTCCAAAAGAAAATCGAACATGCAATCACCCTATCACGCGTGAAAGCCTCGCTTTACCTTCTCGTGCAGCATACCAATTTAAAGCTAGATAAATTCTGCATCATCTGACACATGAATAATTCATCTATGTTATGAGACGCCCGAGATAAGGTCACTCAAAACTGACCTTAAAATATCAGGCTTGGTAAAATTGTGCGAAATCAAAGAAACTTTAAATTGTCTTCGCGCGTGTATTGAGAAGCATGAGTCAATATTGATAGAATGGACGTACATTACGTATCCAGTGAAAGGAGAATTTTGTATTGCAATAAACAATATTTTATGTTGATATTTTTGTCAAGGTAGTTTCAAACAAAAAGGAAAACAGAACGATCACAAATACCTCGCAAAACTTGGACTTAACATTAAATTGACTCATTATAATTTTGCTTTGGAGTCGTTAGTTTTGTATAATGCATGAACCCTTTGGGCATCGACCCTATTACGTTTTGGACATATTCGTCGTTTCATCCCAAATGTCACAAAGACTTGCAAACAAAGGGATTGAATTGGGAACAAAGTCGCTTTTCTTCAGCTGCTGTTTCATGGTACTTCCCTCTACTTATGACCACTCCAACGTTGATTTGATTTGGTTTTCCAATTATCTAGTGACACTGGCCAAGTGAGAAAGTTCTTTGCTATGAATCGAGATATCTTCTACTTGAATGACATAATCCACTAAACCAAGCCACTCGGTGGTTCACATGAGGCCGGTTAAATTGTTCATTCCACCCCAGACCACCAAAACCCATGGCAGTTCCTCCCTGACAGATGATTATGTCCAAAATCTAACTAAATCCATGTACGACAAAGGTTTCGTGTTCAACACGAAAGCATTAGTTCCTGAACAAAAACAAAATTAATACTAATATATTTGTATTTTTATAACTGTCCTGTTCTCCAATCAGTTTGAAAATATTAGCAGAAGATGCTGTTCACTGCAGAAACAATAATATTCTCTTTTTATTTGACATGTCCATTCCACCAATGTTGGTGCACTTCAATATACGCGCCAACACACTTTTGAGTTTTTCTGATTTTGCACAATTTTGCTAAGCCTGATATTTTAATGTCAATCTTGAGTGACCATACATCTCGGGCGCCTCTAAACAAAGATAAAACATTAATGTGGCAGGTGATGCTGAATTTATTCAGCTTTAAATTAGTATGGTGCATGAGCGGGTGATTACATTTTCAAGTTTCTTTTGGACGCCACTAAATAAGCGCCTTCAAGAAGCTAGAATAAAAAGAAGCTATCGCACAACATCCAGGATGCAGGAGACACAAACAAAACAAAAAAACAAACAAACAGACAAATAAAACACACAAAAAACCCAATCAAAATCAAACAAGAAGCATGAGTTTGCGCTCTGCGGAGAAAGGAAAGGGAACGGACGGCGTACGAACACTGTACTGCAATCCTGCATCATTCATAATTATCCGCACGGACCCCAGCACTCAGACAGAGCAGTACCGCCAGCTATTTTTGCTCCCGCCACAGCGCCGATGACGCTGCTGTATTCACCGGGTACAGCACACCGCAACGCCAGCCAGCCCGCCAGACGTCTTGACCTGCTTTTTCTGCCCCACAGAACCCCGACGCCCGGATTTTGTTTCGGGTTTGTTCTTTCTGACTATCTAACCGCAACGTCTTTCCCCAAGGTTAGTGGTTTAGATCTAATTCTGTTTTCATTCGCTTGTTGCTAAACAGATAACATTGAGGCGAACTGAGATAAGCGGTTACACACACACACACTAACAAACACACACAACAATCAACCCACACATAATAATATACGTTAAATTTACATCATAAAAAACACATACACGAGCACGCGCGCGCGCGCACACACACACACACACAAACACACACATAAATAGATAGATAGATAGATAGATAGATAGATAGATAGATAGATAGATAGATAGATAGATAGATAGATAGATAGATAGACTCTTCCTGTAAAAAAAAAAGAACAACCCCAAATAATGTTCGTCGTCTCTATAAAAAAAATTGGGGGGTAAGGTAAAGTAAGCTATTGTGTTTTGTTTGTTATAAATTAGTTTTCTTTTTTGACGAAAAGAATAGGGTCGAGTAAGAAGGGATTCAGAAGGCCATCAAATATGTGACCCCCCTTAAAACATAAATGACACCACAAGAGCATCTAAGCCGACCGGTTCTAGATCTAGATATAATAATAATAATAAAGATCATTTCTATAGCGCCCACTCCCGTGTAAACACAGCTCTAGGCGCTTTACATAAATGCATGTAAGAACAATATTCATGCACGCGACACACACACACACACACACACACACACACACACACACACACACGCGCATATACACAAATCCACACACTCATATACACACAAACACACACACATACAAACACACGCATACACACTCACGAACACATAACACGCACACATGTGCACACACATGTATGCCAAACACACACACACACACACACACACACACACACACACACACTCACACACACACACATGTACTTGCTTATCACACGCACACGATTACACATCGTCACGAAATGAGCATAAAATAATATATATATACACTGCAATTCACAAAATACATAAATGGATACATAGACATTTACATAACATTGTATTGAACATGAATCTACCGACTTAAAAAGGATTTCATTAAATGTGTTTTTAAAGATTTTTAAAATTTAGACTCAGATGTTGTATGTCTCAAGGGTTGGGGAAGAGAGTTCCAAACTGACGGAGCAAGGTAGATGTTTAACTTAACAGATTATGTAAGTCATGTAGAAGGCATGTTGCTCTAACCTCTGCCAGTCAAAGCAATGCACGACACAACATAGCCATACCTCAGCAAAAAGACTAGTCGATAATCAAAAGCATAACTTCTCCAAGAGGGAATCCAACTCATGTTTTTTCAACAGGGTGGCAAAGAGCCTAACCATGACACCACAGACGCCGACAGGGGCGAAGGCTGACTTGTTTGACAGGGTAATCAAAGTGAGATGGGACCAGTTAGGGCGTGGAGAATTCTCACAAGAATCTTACCCAAGGCAGCAACACTGAGTTGTGAATGAAAACAAATCCTGAATTCATTAGGCCGTTGAATTCATGTTGTATGCATGCTCAACCACTAAAATAATCGGGAAAGTATCTCTTTAAACATTTATTCAAACTAACATTAAATGTATCTTTAGATGTGAATACACAAACACAAAACAAAGAAGCAAAGGTGTCAGTAATACACTTCTCATTTTTTGTTACACCAGTGCGTCTAAACTCTTTGGTAGAACATGACAATTATCAATTTTTTTATTTCACATTTGGCTGTTTTTGTTCAGCGTTTCGCGGCCGGAAGCCGGTGTCATAATCGAGGTTACGATCTGATTATAGGACGGTAAAAAGTCGAGGAAAAAAACCAAGAACTCGCAGCAGTCAAGATATTATTAGGAGTTAGTTCCCCTCACATCTGTGAGGTAGACTCGACCAGTGTAATAGTTACCTTACATAACCAGTGCTTGCTGTAGCCCGATAGGGGTGAACAGGGTATATGTGGCAATGAAACGGCTTTGAGTGCTGTATACATGTTCCCTTCAACTCTTTTGGTAGACTCTTCCAGCGTCACTTTAAGCTTACAATCAAAGCTTGCGACTGCTTACGGGGTGGCCCGATAGGGGTGAACAGGCTATTTCTGTGGCAATGAAACAGTTTTAAATGTTAGGCATACTGTTCATTGGTGATTGTGAACGTCTTTTTTCATTTAATTTATGAGGTGTACGTCTATGGGTGAAGTTGACTGCCACAATGTTTCAAAATTAGGAAGGGAAGCAGTGATTATTTGATTATATAGACGCTTCGCCACTGGACGCCGATGCGCTTTTCCCTTTCGTCAACCCGCAGCCACCCCCGAATCGTCAGCCACCCCCAACCTTTGACACGGGTCAAACTTCCATCTATTTATAGGTAGTTAAATCTACCGGAACATGTATTAGGCGAAGTGATGTGCAATGATAGTCGCAATAGAGAGATTGTTTTGGTCTCTCTTTACTCATCTGCACCACACGAATTTAATTGATGTTTTCCCCTGGACTCTGCCTTTACTAAAGTCTCGAATCTAGATCTAGTTGTAATCTAATTGCAGGTTGCAGATTTAAATTGCCGAGAGAGAGAGAGAGAGAGAGAGAGAGAGAGAGAGAGAGAGAGAGAGAGAGAGAGAGAGAGAGAGAGAGAGAGAGAGAGAGAGAGAAGGGGGAGGAGTAGATCTTGCGAGAACTTTCGGGCAAAACAAAATGGTGACCCGCGTAGTTCGGTCGATTCGAAAAGTGAAAGAGCCATAGCATCTTTGTAGACGATCAAATTAGCTTACTTTTGTGCTATAACGTCATTTTTTTTCTTTGCCTTTGTCAGTTTGATCATCCCCACCGATAGAAAGTATTTCGAAATTAGGAAAAACAGGTCTTGTTTCACACTGGGTGAGAATAGCCAACGCTGGCAAGTCTCACCCGGGGTGAGAGGTCAATCGTAGGGTTTTTATTCTCACCCCGGGCGAGGATAGCAATAGCCACTTCCTTACTTAAATGATTAGGTGATTAAACTTGATCTCTTATTGACAATATAAAAGTCAATTTAAGCATCATTTCGTTAGAAAACAATGTGTTAGGTTTGCTAACTTCATAGACTTTGTGTTAAACAACACTTTTAACAAAACGAATCCTTACAAGCCTAGGCTTGGCCTTTGTAATCTCGAAGGTTTAGAAGTAGAAGAAGAAGAGTCTACTACTAGAGTCTAGTCCAATTTATTTAATCTCTGGAATGTACTTGATAACAACAGAAATCTGCAACCTGCCACTAGATTACAACTCTAGATCTAGATCTAGATTCGAGATTTTACCAAAGGCAGAGTCCAGGGGAAAACTTCAAGAAATTCTCGTGGTGATGAGTAAAGAGAGACCAAAACAATCTCAATAAATAATATATCGCGACTATCACGGCACATCACTTCACCTATACATGTTCCGGTAACTACCTATAAATAGATGGAAGTTTGACCCGTGTCAAAGGTTGGGGGTGGCTGACGATTGGGAGGAGGCTGCGGGTTGACGAAAGGGAAAAGCGCGACGCCGATGCACCCATGAACATTTAGGCTTTTAGTTTTACGACGCTCGCAACTGCAGAAGGTCATATGAGCGCCAGAAGATTAGAGGTGTTACAAGAGAGTAACTAACATGATAAAAAAGAAGAAGGGGAGATAAGGACGATAGATGTTTGATAGGAAAGAAGAAGCAAACACCACCAGAGCACCCGCCACTCAAATTTAGGCTTTTATACGTTCAGTATCGCCGTGTAAGTAACACATCGGCACAATGAATGATGGTTATGGGGGAAATAGGTAAATGAGACAAACGAAACAGGGAAAATAACGAAGTAGGACTTACACGCGAAGCTCTCCAAACCACCCACGTTTCGAAGTGCAACGTAAAAGAACAACAAACCCCCCCCCCCCCTACTAATCCCCTACTTTCTTGACAGCCCATCTAACTTGTAGCGGTGACGCCTGATTTGTTGATGTTTCGCGGGTAGACAAAACAGTAGAGACCAGTAGAAATTGGTCAAGGTCACACACAGGCAAGGACAAAGAGTGAGCCTGTATGTATATTTATGTTTGGATTTCTTAAGGTTTTACGGCGCTTGCAATTGCACAAGGTCACATGATCGCCAAGGGGTGGATGTCAACAGAGAAGTCCAAACGGGGAATAAGGACTGCGACGGACTCCAGCCGCCTCGATTCCGTCCGTCTCTCGGAAAGTCGGTAGTTGAAATGGCGTACCGTTTATTTACATGTTCTAAGAAATCAGTGAAAAGTCCGTTTGGCTGTGTCAACAGACGACACGACATGCCCCGACAAAAGACCTGTCGGTTGGAAAGATGCGTGCTCAATTTTAGCCGGGCCGGGTCGTGATTGGAGAGCGATAGGCCCCGCCGGAGCTTAAAAATATATATATAATGTTGAGTTCTAATCTCATTTCGTAATCAGCGCCTCAAAATTAGCAAATCTATGCGCAAAACCACCTGGTTTAAATGCATATTAACAATTTTACCAATTTTCCTTAAAAAACCCATTCATTTCTTATTCCCGCCTTGGGTTCACTGACCATATAAATTATAGCCCTGTACAGAGGACACAGTCTTGGGACACAGTGTGTGGAATAATACGGCCAGTAGGCCAACAGACAAGGGACCCGTAGAGTTATTCCGCTCACTCTCTAGCCTAATAGCACAAAGTCTACTTCGACTATCAAGGCACCCCGGAAACAGCAGTTCCTATGAAAGTGACAAACATACATGAGAAGTAGAGGAAAATGAATAGACGATAGTAAGGATGAGGATAGAAAAAGCAGTACTTCCTCCCCATGTTGTTCCGGCACAGTATGAGGCAGTATGAGCATGACATTGATAAATCAGTCCATTTACAATGTGCATAAAAACATGTTAATATTTAATAACCCCCCCCCCCCTCCCTTTAGGAATGGCCTAAAGACGACTTCAGTCAGTAGCACTGCCCCTGGTGGTGGTGGGTGGGGGGGCGGGGGGCAGTAAATTGCACGCATAGATATTTTTAGGTAGACCATGGCCAAAGAGTCTTTACTACCAAGATGTTTCAATTGCCCTATCTCTTTGTGTGTGTGCGCGCGCGTGTGTGTCAGTGTGTGTGAGTGCGTGTGTCTGTATGTAGTTTGTAAGTGTGTAGGTGTAAGTGTGGAGAGTGTGTGTGCGTGTTTTTTCGGGCTTTATTCCAGTCTTTATTGCAAAGACTTGGGTGCAACCTTGTGTTAGCGCGTGACGGCCCGTGATATAAGTGTACACAAATGTTCCAGCACTCTTGAGTTGAAAACGTGCACTTTTGCCTGCGGGCAGTGTGAGAGAGAGAGAGAGAGAGAGAGAGAGAGAGAGAGAGAGAGAGAGAGAGAGAAAGAGAAAGAGAAAGAGAGAGAGAGAGAGATCTTGGTAGTAGAAGAGAATCTATGCTATGGCGACAATGCGGACAGGAAACGGGGCCTACCGAGTTCCACCGTCTTGTTATTGTTATCCAAGCGCCTTGGGACTTAACTTGCTCAAACTCAAATTATTATAATGTGATGATTATGAGAGATGAACTAGACTACTTTATGCAAACGATGTCAAAAACAACTGTTAGATCTAGATCTACCCAATATTGATCGGATTAAGAAAACGTTATAAAAATTGAGTCAAATCCTAGGAGGTTTAATCCAGAAACTGAGAAAACTTCCACAATTCAGGCAGTGGAGCGATGAAAAGTAGGTTAATAGAAACGATGGCTACTACTACTAGTACTGGCGTGTCAAATAGCACGGGAACTATTCAGAACGCGGCGTTTCAAATAAGCTGTGGCAACCAAACATTTTTTTTTAGTCCAGCATGTTAAAATGAAACAATTTTGTTTTTAAAAAGGAGCAAAATTCTACAGAACTTTCCTTAGAAAGGGAAAAGTTCAAACACAATTAAGGTAAGAAAATCTTACTTTAAACACAGTCACAGTAGTTATTTTTCCTGTGCAGATGGTGTGCTAAGCTTATGATATCTGTGTGAAATGAAAGCATTAGAAGCATATTGACGCCAGCAGTCGATGAATCCCTTTAAAAGGAAAGGATCTGCATGGTGTTAATTTCAAACCCTTATTATTAAATTATTATCCCTGTAAAAGACTACGTAGTATCAGAAATAAACTTGTCCCTCGCCAGAAACTCTTCCATTTCATCAACATCTTGCACACGGTTTGTTGACAAGGATTTTTTCGTTGAGCGTGGGGGTACCACTTGAAGTTGGAATGCTGGATTTGGAAATGTTCTAAAAAAACGGAGGGAGGTCAGGTACAAGAATAAGATGCCTCCCACAAAGAGCAAAAGTTACACTACCAGGCCAGTGAAAGCTACACATATTCCCAGAGCTGGTTGTAACGGAGTACAAGTACTCCGGTACCTGTACTTACGTTACAATTGTCGGTACTTTTACTGTGCTCCGGTACACTTTTGAGAACCAGTACTCTACTCCGATACTTTTTATAAAAGTATTTTTTTGAGTATTTTTAAAGTACATTTTGAGTACAGTACTTTTGAAGGTTAGAGTAAGTGCCGGCATTTCTGATCATAATTTACGGAACAAACACCCGGGCGGGCACAGCCGACCAACCAAGAGTTGTTGAGATCAAAGAACAGCGCGTCGCGATTATAAAGATCAGCCACTCTCGCGGATGTGATCACACCAGCGTTGTAAAAATCCATGAAACGGCACAATGTTTGCCCCACACGGGATCACACCGAGGTGTGAACTGACCCATATGCGTTTCTTTTCCCCAAACATCGCACTCGCATCTGAGCTCGCCACCTAAACTTACACATCACTGATCACTCGCTGGGTGGGTAGGGGCGGTAGGGCCTACAAGTTCGCTCCAGGCAGGATCCCATCAAACTGTGAACTCTTCCCTGACCATTGAAGGCAGTTTTTCTCTATTCCCGAATTTGTAGACAGCCTGAATTTTAATAGGTGTGGTCACAAGGTAATGGTGCATAACGACAAAGGTGGGGGGACTCAATCAGAGATGGAAGGCTAAAATTTTTGGAAAGGGTAAAGGGGAGGGGCAACTGGAACGTAGAGATAAAAATCTCGAGACTCACGATAGGCATTTTCTTTGCTCCCAAGCACCGCAATCTTATGCGGAGACTATTGTATATTATGTGAGTGTGCGTGCGTGTGTGTGTGAGTGTATGTGAGTGTGTATAAATTGAATACTTCTATGGAGTTTCGTTCATTCCAGCCAAACCATCCCAAACCATGTGAAGTACGTGGCCTTTATTCCTCACTGACCTATGACTATGTCAAAAATCTAACACAGTTCATGGCAAAGAAGGGTTCGTGCTTTACATGAAAACTAATGGTTCCTAAGCAAAATTACAAATGAGCAAATGTAATGTTATAATTCAAGTTCAAGTATTGCGTGTTGTGACTGGTCTGTTTTCCAATCTGTTTGAAATTACAGTAATTAAAGTATTGTTCATTGCAGGGACAATAATATACTCCATTCATGTGATATTCAATATATGTCTATTTCACCAATGCTGGGGCACCCAAATACATAGACGCGGAAACACAAGTTTCTTTGATTGCCTGTCCATTTTGCAAGTCTGGTTTTAAAAGGTTAATTTTGAGTGACCACAATACATGTGTATCTTAGGCAACTCTTATCGCGGATGCAATATCAGTGTGTGGATGACGCAGAATTTATTTAGTTTTAAATTGGTATCCTGCATGAGTGGGTAGTGCAAGACATTAATTTGACGAATGCATTTTCAAGTTTCTTTAGGACGCCACTGTATAATTTATATAATGCATTGGGCGATAAAAGATTTTGTGGTCATTTAAGACACGTTTTTTGGGGGGTTGTTGGTTAATATAATAGCAGCCGCTGCCGCGTTGGACAGGTTATTGTTTTACACAGTGCTTTTATAAAGAAAAAATGCAAGCATGCAAATGGAAAATTGCCGTTTATACAGGTAGCCGTCATGGCAGGTTCGACTGTATACACACGTACTAAAACACACACACACACAGGCAGAGAGAGAGAGGGGGCGGGAGAGAGAGGAGGAGAGGGATCCGAGCGACAGAGAGAGAGAGAGTGAGAGAGAAAGAGAGAGAGTGAGAGAGAGAGGGAGGGAGAGTAAAGAAAGAGAGAGAGAGACAGACAGGCAGACAGGCAAACAGAAATACAGACAGACAGACAGACAGACACATACACACACACACGTCTTGGACAGAAATAGCATTGGGCGCCATATTTCGTTCACATGTCTCGGCAGTAAAAGCCACAATGACAACATTGACGCGCACACCATTTACGCAACACTGTCCATGAAAAGACGGACATAAAAACTTAAAAGCTTCAGCTATTCAGAACATAAAGCTGGTGCGCGAGGTGGTAAAATGAAGAAGAAAAGGCCACCAATACTTTCCACACATCATAAAAAGTTCTACGTTCGCTTGAGTGATGGATCAGTTCAAAATGATATTCTTCATATTGTCAGTGCAAACCCACTTTGAGGAATTGATGAAAACAACCACAGGTGCATGGGGAAAAAAGAACGTCTTCGGGGTTTTGGGCTAATTTTTTTATTTTATTTTTTTTTTTTG
>NW_004797319.1:1688330-1706311 GCF_000002075.1 Aplysia californica | reverse complement strand
GGCTGAGCTGAGATGGGGATGCGGGAAGTAAGGTGTGTATGAACGGAGGGGATCTCACAATGTGCATTTTTGTCCTTCGATTCGTCAGTTCAGTGATGATTCTGTACAGTATCACGCTCAAATCCTTCAAATCGCTATAATATAAATTTCCGTCATTACTGTACTATCTCTATAAATCAAGGGGATTCCCAAATCAAGCTTTTTAAAAGCCTCTTTTTTCCTTTCAATAATATATTAAAAGTTCTGGTACAACTGACAGCACAAAACCCCTAACAAATCAAAACAATTGCAAACCTTGAGAAAAAAGCCGAGCCAAATCAACCAAATTGTCTGCAAACAATCAACACTTCAACTTGCTACATTTCCATGGTTTCGACTCCCACTCCTCTCTCTGATTCTGTGTGCATTACAAGTTGTGTTTTTTTTATTAGAAAAAGGCTAAAAAACTAATAACCTCATTGAACCGACAACTTGCCTCTCTCCTTAATGGACAGTAATTTTAGCTATTCAAAGCAAGAGAAAACCATACAAATCACAAAAGTTGAACAACTGCCTTCATTTACCATAGCATGCGCACACACAAAGGCACCAACACATGGAAGAGAAATATATGGCATTATAAGAGCAACCTACACATTCCACTACACTCACCTCCTCTGCCATAGTAATAGCTGGAAGTCTTGGATACAGTGAATTACACTTCCAAAGGTTCAAGTGGCTGTTTCCAGAAATCCATCGCAACCCTTAAGATGATTCTTGAAAACTTTCCATGAAAGGGTAAAAAGCACACGCCAGAACCAAACAACTCTGTCATCACTGTTTCAAAGTACTGACACTTCAGACTTCCTTTCCTCTATGCTATGCATAACGTAACCATTTGGCTACATCAAAACCTTTCACTGCCACAAAACACATGTATATCATGATCCACTTGCCCCCAGTACTGGAACTTCAAAATTTACCTGAAAATAGAAGAAAAAAAACACGTTTTCTCACATACTAAAAATAAGTTCAAAGAGTGGATTTTTTTAGTCAAAGAGTCATGCTAATGGCTGCTTAGACTAGAGAGACTTATAAAATAAGATAAAGAGAAAAGAAGAGGAACCACCTCTGTTGGCCTCCACATTATTCTAGCACACTATTAATTTTTAAGTTAAAACCTTCCTGCGGATGATGGCAAGTATTCAGGTCATAAAAATTACTGCAAATTCCTTTTTTTCCAGCCCCCCTCCTTCCTCCAGAGGGAAACAGCCCTGGCAGATCAATGTGTTTTGCTTTATTTTAAACATTAGTGTTTTTACACCCCCACTCACACATTTTAAAACATTTCGGAGGCAGGCTTCTGAAAATGCCTTTCAGAGTCAGCCAGATTTGAGAGAAATACTACATCCCAGCAGAAAGACTGAGATAGATGTACTTGATAAAGATTCTCCCCACTTGCCAATCGAACCCAGGTTTCCTACGTGTGACACTACAGCGAAGCGCTTAACCCCTACCACATAAACTCAGTTCAAGATCACATGACACAGAAATGATCAAATTTTCACAAATACATGTACATTGTTGTTGGTTCTGTCCATTAAAATAAAGGGGTTTCGTATTAGTTTTTTTTTTTCTTCTTTATAAATACAGAACGTAATATAATATATCTGAAACCAAGCAAACAGAACATAATATATTAACTGAAACACACAATGCGTCATTTTGTTAAAATAACTTTGTCTCTTCTGTCCCCACTTGGCATTAAATTGTGGAGTTATTGTTCACTTGTTTATTCCATTGTTCCTTCCACAGATTGGTGGTGTAGGTTTTTACTCCTTCGCCAGAAGACTGACCTGCCTCAAGGTTCCTCACATGCCTACATGGCTAGGTAGCCATGCAAGCAGCAAACACCATATATACACTTTCCCTGTTAAGACAAGAAGTGAATCCTCAACTACACTTTAACTATTTTAGGGTTTAAGAGTGTGACATTGATGAGTAAAGTGAGGCAAGACATGGAATCTGACAGAATTTGAAAAGATGGTTTTGGAGAGTTTTCTAACAGAGCCCTCTATGCCCTGTCAATGGCTATGGCCTCTGCAGAAAAAAATGGAGGTTTTATAAAGAAACTTCCTCTATTGAGTGTTGTTTGTGGATAGACCAGCAGTGCCCACAGCTGAGTCTGATTTAGAGTCATCAGTGAAGATTTTCTCTGCATAAACACCAACCCAAAACGCCACGTTCACAGAGAATATATATTTAATTTTTGATGCATAGTGGGTCAAATAGAGGGGGAGGTTAAACGTATTACTGTCAAAAGAAAATAGAAAAGGGATAAAAGATGAAGGGGAAAAAATTATATTTTTGTTTTATACACCCCATCGACAAAGTTTATATCGATTTGGGAGGCAGGCTTCCCACCCTGCATGTCAGGGTCAACCTAAGTTGAGAGGGATACAACATCCCTAGCAGAAAAAAAAAGATACTCAATTGAAATCTCTCCCAATTTAGGAATAGAACCCTGGGTGTAAAAGCAAAGCACCTAACCACTCCATCACAGATGATGAAGAAGACAAAGAACACAGAAAAGTTCAACTGAAAAACTGGGCCATGTACACCATGCAAGGAATAGCATTTAATAGGATAAGAAGAAGAGATAAAACTCGCACTCTAAATCTCTGTACATTGATTGACCTTCTTAACTGGGTATTGATTCACAAGCTAACTCACCCTGGTTGCCTAGGAACCACCTTCTGCCAAGGTGGGGAGAAAGATCAATAAAATCTTAATCAACACAAAGTATCAGAACGAACAACAAAAATTATGGAGCAGTTATCAAATTCATACATATGTTACGGTGCCATGTAGTAGCATGGAAGCAGGGATATCAATCTCATACAAAATAAAACAATTTCAATGAAAATTATCCAGCAAACCCGTACTTTTGACTAACCCCTATCCTATCAGAGATACTGAACTTCTGATAAAAGACACTTGAACGAGAATTATAATTTTAAATCAGCTTTGGTTGACTTGACAACAAGCTTCCATAAGCAGTCAACATAAATATTCACTCTTTTTATCGACGCACTCGCTCCAATTTTTTACTACAAGTTCAGACTTCGGGATGATATAGAGATAAAATAAGGTCATCTGCGAGGCATCATGGTGAAATCAAGCGCTCGTCAAAATACTGAAATTCAAGTAACAGGCATTTTTTTGCCAGTATGTCAATTTTTATCAAATTTTTGTTTTTTAGCAAAGCCTTATGTCCATCATATTTCCATGTGAATTTTATTGAAAAACTGATTAAAGGCACAAAATATATGTACATTTTCAGTTTTCAAGGCTTCCCAGGCTAATAAAGTTACCAAATTTGGGTGGCCATTTTCTTGCAAATTTTACCTCTGAAACCAGGCAACCCTGTTAGCCTCCTTCATTTGCAATCTCAACTTCTCTATTCAGGATAGATGGGTATTTTTTTCACCGAAAGCAAGGAAAATAAACAAGCTTTTCGATGATACCAAATACCTCCACATGCCCAAAAATTGACTAGCGCCTAATTCCACCGCGTCGTGACACATATTATATATTAATCACCATTAACTTCTTGAAAGTCATCCATAAAATAAAAAGGAAAAGCAAAATATATGTATCACTCTAATTGATTTTCCTAAAATGTACCAAGCAATTCCTTTAGTTTTGAGAACACAACAGGTAACAAAAAGGAAGTTGAAATCGCACCTGATTCAGAAAGTGACGACCCTTGATCCCAACAATTTGGCCACCAAAATCCCCTACCACCTGATCTCCCCCTAAATTCTCCTGTTTAACGGTGGATTTTTTTCTGGCTCCCTTGCGATTTCGTCTTACACAGGTATGGTTGTATTTGAGTTTTGAAGGTGGCCAGGTCTTCCTTGGGAGGGGCAATATTTAAAAGCTGCCATTTTAGCATAAAAATTTGATCAAATCCTCCAGAACTAAAATCATGTTTTATTTTTTGGGTCACCATTTATAATTAAATTTGATAAAAACATCCAGTCAGAAGTCTAATACTACATTTTTGTAAGTGAGGCATCATGGTGAAATTAGGCGCTCGTCAAAATAAAATGAAATCAAAGAAAGTGGCATTTTTTCTATTGGTTTGGCAATTTTTATAGAATTTTTGTTTTTTGGTTCAACACCTTTAAGGACCATTTAGAAATAATGTGCATGGGTTTTACTGAAAAATGTTGATTCAATGCACAAAAATGTCAATTTGCAGTTTCTAAGGACTCACAAGCTTTGGACGTCACACAAATTTGGCCGCCATTTTTTCGCTAATTTTACCTTCGAAACCAGGCGACCCCCACCTCCTTCAATCGCATCTTGACTTCTATTCATGATGCATTTTTTCAACAATTAAAAGCAAGACAAATGAACAAGCTTTAACCCTATCTGTACGCTCTAGGGTCATTTTATACCCCCGGGGTTGTATTTTTCACATTTTAGAATACTTCTAGTACAAAGATCTCTTTTAAACTTTCAGTATTTCTCAAAGAATCATTTTGACAGACTGCTAAAAATACTGCTATGCAAGTGTACGGATTGGAATAACAAGTAAATTTCCTCTTTGGAAAGTGGTGGCACAGAGTTCCCACGCCATATGGATACGATAGTAAAACATGACGTACGGAGAGGGTTAAAAAGATCAAAGTGACTATTTCTCCGAACACTCAGGAAAATAAACTTCTTGACCTGTATTTCTCCGGGTTTCCGCTCTCGAGATTTCTTTGTTATTTGCGAAAGTTCAGCGTCATCTTTTATTCTCTGCCATTCTGCAAGGACTGGGAAGAAGCATTTTTTACATCGAATTCAATTTCCAAAGCTAGAGATTTTTAAATGTCTGAATATTCAGATAGTCTCCACCTAAGATCCCACTGCTCATGGTCCTGGTTTGCCTATGATCTTGCTGTTTTGGAAAAACAGAATTTTTACTGTAAAAGTTACCCCTAAGATCGTGCACTGAAGGAGCTACATTCAGCTAAGATCCGGCTTTTC
Organism: Aplysia californica; assembly: GCF_000002075.1. Lineage (NCBI taxonomy): Eukaryota > Metazoa > Mollusca > Gastropoda > Aplysiida > Aplysiidae > Aplysia > Aplysia californica. The sequence goes on along the minus strand of NW_004797319.1, from coordinate 1,701,289 downwards.
AGGTCATAATTTAGTAAAAATTTTTCTTTATTTGAGAAAAAAAAAAAGAATAAGAAACCTGGGGGCGCTCAGCTGATCAACCATGTAGCGAAAATGTGCGATGATTGTATGGTCCATCGCATTACGGATCATTCACTCACATGAATGCGATCACACCTGTGTTGTAAATGTTGATAAGCGGTAACAATGTTTACCCCACATGGGATCGCACCAAGGGGTGAACTCGTCGATGCCTTGCTTTCCCCGATCACCTGAGCCGTCCGCCTGATCTTACATCACCCACTAGGTGGGGAGGGCCTACAAACAAGCGTCAGACAGCATTCCATCAAACTGTGAACTCGTGGACGCTTACGCTAGGAAACAGGCCCACACCGGGTGGGGGTGAGAATAACGGGTGAGTTTAATAACAGTAGACAGGTAGCCTAGAGATCGGCACTCTTCGGGAGAAGTGGTCCCGGCCTAACTCCATAGACATATTTTAACAGTAACGTACACATTTGGAAACAAAAACCGGAAGTTGCCTTTAAAAAAATGAGGGGTACTCCCCCTGCCCCCCCAAAAAGCGCGGAGGGTGTTGATACCCCCTGCTAAATTCACAAAATAATGGTTTGTGGCAGTTTTTAGGGCCAAAACTGTTCTCAGCACACACAAAAAAACCCCGTTAGAATTCAGAGTGGTGCTGAAAATAGATAGATCTAGAATCTAGTCTCAAATACGTTTGGCAGGCAACTCAGTTCAGTTTAATTTACTCAACTTCTGTTTTTGTTTCCGATTTTGTGTATTACAAATTTCTACGGAGTTAGGCCGGGACCACTTCTCCCGAAGAGTGCTGATCTCTAAGCTAGAAATATCTACATCTAGATCTATCAATGAAGTATTACAATTTGAATTTGAGTCAAGTCAAGTTGCAGACCAAGAGGATGGGAACCGCCCAGTGACAATGACAAAGGATGATCACACTGCTCTGGCATTCTATGAAAAGTTGCTTTCATGTAAGATCTAGATTAGATTTAGATCTAGATCTAGATTTCCGAAAATAATGAAGTAATGGAGATGCAAATCTAAGAGAATAGATCTAGAATCTGGAACCGTGGATTTAGACCAGCTGTAAGTCCGAATATAATTTTGGAAGTGCCTATTTGCAACGGTGCGTTGCGATTAGCGCCAGTGCTAAATAAAACGCAGCGTTGCGATTAGGTGATTAGCGCCAGTGCTAAATAAAACGCTGTGTCGCCATGTGTAAAATATCAAGCTTAATCTGCACATCGTTATCGGAAGTTCTGATGGCTGAAGTGACAGCGCGTCTGCGCTTGGAGCCAAACCATTATTTTTTTTAGCGTGGGTTCGATCCCGGTCCTGGACATTTTTTTTTTTTTTTGGTCCTCTTCTCGACTGACCAACAAATTGTTCCCTTTATTATATCTTGTTGTTTTGTAGTTTTTTTTAATGTAGTGATGAAGCGTGCACATTCTGGTTTTGTTCCCGAGAGGAGCTCTGTACAAAGTAGGCCTTAGTAGTGTATATATAGCCTATACTTTCCCTTTTACCAATTTAGGCTTGGTTAAAGTTCAGTAGTGGCTTTCCTTGGTCTGCGAGTCTAATCTTAAAAAAAAAATTTTTGGCTCAGGAGAAGGAAAAAAAAAAACCCTTTCGGGACCGGGATTCGATGCCACGCTTGGAAGTACTGAACATTAGACTTAGAGAACGTAGACAGTAGACAGCTTGTACACGTTCTCTAGGCCTAACATAAAGTTCGAGTTGCACCGTCTTGTTATTGTTATCCAAGTGTCTTTCGACTTAAACTTGCTCAAACTCTAACTCAGATGATTATATAGATCTAGGCCTATATGATTATGAGAGATGGAACAAGACGTCTACTTTTGTGCAAACAATGTCAGAAACAATTGTTAGATCTCATCTAGATCTAGATTGATCTAGATCTACCCAATATTGATCGGAATAAGACAACGTCATAAAAAAAGGAGTCAAATCCTAGGAGAGGTTTATCAAAAAACTAAGAAAGCTTCCACAATTCAGGCAGAACTACAATATTATCATGTAGAAGCGATGGCTAACTACATCTAGATCTAGTACTGGCGTTTCAAATAGCACGGGAGCTATTCAGAACGCGGCGTTGCAAATAACGCTTGCCAACATTATATAGATCTAGTTTTTCTGTAATTATTTTTTAAAAATCACATCAAAACCTCTTCCTCCAGCAAGCCGAAAGTGCGAGATCACTACGCAGTCTCATAGGTCGACATATATATAATATATATTAATTAACTTTGCCCCGGGCAAGGTCAGCTCAACTTATTCGTTCTCTGCTCATACTAATGATGATCTGGATCTATATCTAGATCTCTAGTAACTGGATATTTAAGCTCACATCTCGACTGTTATCATTATAATCGAAAAAAAAGTTTGTGCTGCTACATATATGCTGGAAATATGGAACAAGGGTCGGAAGTCGGAACCGACGTCATGCTGGACTCAATTCAGAGGCTCTATTTCTCCGAATGCTCGGGAAAATAAACTTGAACTCTATTCCTCCAAACGGTTTTCGTTTTTGTTATTTATATAAATATTTGCGAATAGAGTGGCCTGTGTGTGTGTGTGTGTCGTGTGAGAGTGCGTGTGCGTGTGTATGGTGTGAACGGGGCTTGTGGGGGGGGAGGGATTTTTTTTGTGATTTACTTTTTTGCAAAATAGGTTACTGCCAAAGTCGAGCAGTCTTGTTTTCTCGCAGTATCTTTTGAAGGTATTTTCAAATGAAAAGTACAATGTATACTGTATCGTCCGGGAACGTACAACTAAAATTTTCAAGCTCTAGAAATTGAACTCGATGCAAAAAAAATGCTTCTTCCCAGTCCTCGCAGAATGAATGACAGAACAAAAGATGACGCCAAAGTCTCGCAAAACCAACAAACGGAAACGGTTCAGAGAAATAGAGTTCAAGTCTATTATCCCGAGCGTGAACGGAGAAATAGTCACTTCGTACAATTTTTCTCTATTCGGACTCCGAGTAGATCTAGATCTAGACTTAGATCTAGATATCTACATCTAGATCTAGATATAGATAGATATAGATATAGATTTAGATCTTGATTGTCACTTTGGACACTTTGGTGGATTTAACCCATTTTCACGCAACCAGATCCAAAAAGAGCTCCAGATCTTATCTAACTCTAGATTCTACTCTAGATCTAGAGTCTAGATTTCTAGATCTCTAGATCTAGATCTAGGTCCAATTTAAACCTATCTGCTGGGATAAAGAGGATTAGATTTTTCTAGACTCTAGATGTAGATGTAGATCTAGATTTTAGATCTATTCTAATCTAGGTAGGCAAGACCATGACTTGTATTTCCCGATCATGTCCGAAAACGAGGTCTCCCTCCTTCTGGGTCGTGTGTGCCGCGACCGAGTCTAAAAACTGTGTCAAGAAGCATTCTGTCGTGCTAACATGCATTAACTATGGCCACATTTGTCATAGAACACAGGTTGAACAGGAGATGCTTTTAGTCGTTTGAGGGAAAAACTGGAGGACATGATCACCTAGCACACCTTCCCCCTCCCCCTCAAGGACTGGGACATTGCCATTCTCTCTCTCTCTGCTCGCGCTAGCGACGAAGTCAAAACCACGAAACAAAGGTAAACATGTCGACCAACACTAATATTGACCAACAGAAAGAAAGCCTTGAGCACTGGAGTCAATAAAGAATGCACCTGAAACGATTCACAGTGCGAAACATACCTAAATTCATGTTTCAGCAGCAAAACCGTGGCAATCCATTCACGCCATTGAAACGTTCGTAGTGGAAAACGTTGTTTTCAATCGATGGGCCTATTCACATCAAAAACAGCAGCACGTTCGGAGTCGGAGACGTTCGTGTTTTCTCGGTACTAATCGCCACTCAGGGGAGATGTCACGTGTTCAAAATTTCGCGACTAGCGGCACGTTTCTTTTTCTCAATAGGCCAAAGCTTTACGTCAAGGCCTTTACTCCAGTCTAAATTATCTGATGACGGTGACCAAGCAGAAGAACGAATGCGATGCTCAGAGCGACTGAAGTTCATACAAGGTCAGTGCGCTGGACACTGAATGAAAACGAGCAGAGGCTGAATGAACGAAACCAGGCGCTCCGTTAGCTCAGTTGCTATCATGCTGGACTTCAGATTACGGAGCGGATGGCCATGGTTCGATCCCCGACCAGGTGTTCTTGAACTCGGAATGTGTTGTGGATCGAGTTTTCGAGCCTCTGATAACTCACTTGGCTCTGTCCTATACGAAATGGACGTTAAATTCGGAGGCCCCGCCTCTTGGATAACATAAGTGTGTCGATATGGGCGTTAAACCCCGACACGTTTGCGTATAGGAAACCACACCAGAAGAAATGTATGAAACTATAAGCGTCATTCACCGGCTAGAACTGAAGTGAAAAGGGGAAGGGGGCTGGTGTTGGGGTGAGAATGGATAAGAACCAACTTGGATTTCACACACACACAAACACACACATACAGAGAGAGAGAGAGAGAGAGAGAGAGAGAGAGAGAGAGAGACAGACAGACAGAGAGAGAGAGAGACAGAGAGGAGAGGAGAGAGAGAGAGATCAAAATGAAAAAAGAAATGGCGCACATCCATACACATACATTCAAATACACACACGCCCAAACATTATCAGACGCGCATACACCCTAAGACACCCAGGCCTACACGCTCAGGACATGCAAAAGAAGTGATTAAATTAACCAATTTTTTTCAAGGCTTGCGTTTAGTGCCAGAACAAGAGACATAATCAAGGTTTACGCATAGTTACTGGGAATGATTTGAGTTGTTTCCCTTCTGTATTCGTAAAACAAATTATTCTATTGCTTGACTAGATTTTTCGTGGCCTTGAGGCTAAGGTGCTCGCAAGAGGTGGACAAAATCCGGATAATCTACAAGGATAACCGGATAATTGTCAATGAAACATAATCCGATTTCAGACGCCAAAGTCTCGCAAAACCAGCAAAACGCTCTTTCCAGACCCGTTTGCCGAAGTGGGTGCACCCATTTGTTGAAGTAGTGCTAATCCGTTTGTCGAAGTGGTTCTAATCCATTTGCCGAAGCGGTTCATATCATATTATTTGCCTAAGAGGTGCACTAACATATTATTCGGATTTTGCTAAAGCGACTCATTGCCCAGCCCTAGTGTTCGCCTCTCGTTCAAATGTCCATGGTTCGAATCCGGGTAGCGACCGCAAAAAATGATCTCTTCTCTAAAATCGTCTCCTTTCACCTCTTTTCCTGCTCCCTAGCAATGTTCTGTCGTTTGCTTTCGTCTCCACTTTCTGCCCCCACCCCCTCACTTCCTTTGCCCCCTCCTCTGGGCTCCTGACTCTTTCTGTAGCCTGCCTACTGCTACTCCTCGGCTCCTTCTTACTGCTATCTTTCAGCAACACCCCTGATCTTCAGGTAGGGAAGATCTACACCTAGTCTTCTCGGACAAGGGCGAACAATCTCGGAGATCCCGTGGGCAAGTTGCGCACGTTAATGATCCCTTGATGGTCTAAAATCGATTAGAGTAGGCTTCGGCCGCCACCCGGGCAAAATTCAAAATTTCCTAGCTACCAACTGAAAAATGTTTATTGTGTCCCGCGCGCTCATCTTATGAAATTGCGAGCGTCGTAAAAATAATACTTACCGTAACCCCCACAAAAAACTCCGGTGTTTGCTCGTGTCCACATCTATCAGCTTTACTGGCTTTGAGGGGTGAGTCATAAAGCACACAAACAAGCAAATAAATACCCAACAAAAGAAACGTGTACTCCTACAGTACAGCAAATTATATCCAAAGCTACATATATCATGAATCAATGACTAAGCTTATACGTTGTACCGCATCCGTGTATGAATGCACAAAAAGGAAAAGAGTAGGCTTAATATTATCTGTTGTCGCAATAATTATCATTGTCATTTTGAATTATTATAATATTAGGTAGTACGGTGGGAGAAAAAATATAGATGAAAAGTACCCCTTCTTTAAGCCAATAACATGAGAGTAAATTGTTGGAAACTTGGGAACAGTCTTATTATTTCTCCTTTAATGAACCCCCCCCCCCCCCAACAAAAACAAAACCCCCCAAAAGAGACTAAATAGAAAAAAAGAAAAAGAAAAACCCCCCCACACACACAAAAAAAGAAGAACGCGATTGAAATTGCAACTTAATCAGCTGTTGAAAAGTACAAATGTATCTCTTTCTTGTATGTGATAGATACTGAATTATTACCCCCCCCCCCCCCCCCCTTTCGAAAAAATAAACTAATTAATTTGAAAAATAATAAAGATAATGCCATGCGACCAAAGGGCTAAGGAAAATAAAGTCCTGGCTTTGCATTATATTAAATTTCGGAGCAAAAACTGTAAATAAAATACAAAGGAACCTCTACCCCCAAAAAGAATACACCAATAAATAAATAAATAAATAAATAAATAAATAAATAAATAAATAAATAAATAAATAAATAAATTAATTAATTAATTAATTAAAAAACGAATAAAAAGAAAGAAAGAAATCCCACCATGCCACTCTCAAAAGTTCGGCTATAATTTGATAGGAAACTACTGTTTATCCAAATCAGGGGTCACCAGTTTTTTTCCAACTCGGCAGGATAGCTAAAATAAACAACCGAGGGAGAGAGAGAGAGAGAGAGAGAGAGAGAGAGAGAGAGAGAGAGAGAGAGAGAATATATCTTTGAAACTTTCAGTATTTCTCAAAAAAATAATTGTGACAGACTGCTACGCAAAGCGTACGGATCTGATTAATGAGTAATTTTCCTCTCTGGAAAGTGCTGGCACAGAGTTCCCCACGTCGTATGGATACGATACTGTAGTAAATATGACATACGGATAGGGTTAATCAAGCCTTGTTACTGGGATGGTGTTTCTGGGCTTAGATTGCGGGCGGGTTAGTAACTAATGACATGTGTATTGTGTACACCAGTGCTCTAGGTGTAGAAATCAGAGAAATGATAAAACTAACACCCTTGTGTTGTATCAGTGAGTTGAACTAGTTTTGAATTAGAATAGTTTTCTTCAGTGCAGCAATGAATCGAGTTGAATACTTGTTGGAAACTCGTTTCACCTCTATGCCATGTGATGATATAAGCTCACTGTCAAGATACTGGGGCCACAGAACAATATTTGCACTGTGTTGTGGATGAAAAACTAAAGAGATATTTTAATCATGAACAGGGCGTCTTGAACAAGGCACAGTTCAACCAAAAAGTCATGGGCACATTTGCTCAATATGAAAACCGAAGGGCAATTATAAATTATACACATCCTTTATAACCTGAGGGGTCTGGAGACGGGTTCCTTTTTCTGCAACAAATCCAAATTACATTTCAGAGATTTTTGAAAGTTTTGGTTGCATATTCTTTTCATAAGCACTTGCAGGAAGACTTTACTAAGATTACTCATTAGACTGATTGTCTTGTGCTGCTCACATTCTGCTGTTCCAGTTTTATTTTTGTTGTTGTTTTTAGGGACTTTTTTTTTGGGTAATGCTATGCTATAAAGATTGACTTCTTCAGATCTTTTCGTACCTCTCCGAAGTTAAAATGTTATTAAGGTGTTCAGCAACGTCGTCACTTCTTTGATACCCACCCTTTCTAGTGCTGTGATTGTTTCGATGGGTGTATTGTCTGGGCCCGGTGCATGGAAGATCTCGCACCATATATTTCAATTACATACGTACGAAAATGGTGAAAGAAATAAATGTTTGCTAATCGCATAAAAAAGGTTGAATAATTTTGTTTACTCGTTTTAATAAATTTGGTCGTTTGAAATTTATCTCTGCGGACAGGGGGGGAAACACTTTAAAATAGTGACATTCTCTTTTTAGAAAAAGCACCAAAATGACTTTAAAAATTTATAAAAATAAAAACGCTAAAATGGATGCGGACAATTTGTAGCACATTTTATTGAGCAACGTCAAAGAACACATACATGTAGTTGTAAATATTCAAAGGAAAGGAATACATTTAATCATTGTGCTCAACATAATGTTTTTATTTCAACTGTAAACATTCATCCATTTGTTTCTAAAAACTATGAATCACTCGTTAACTATTAACACAAGTGCTGGTCGATGCAATAAATTTAATTTGCGACGTTCTCTTTCAACTCGTCTATTGTTTAAGGGTGCCCTTAAGGGACCCTCCCCCCCCCCCCAATAAAAATTAGATCTAATGGGTTCAAGTCCAGGCTGTGAGGAAGACATTAAAATTTGCAAATCGTGTTGCGTGCAGCCGATGACTGGGTTCTGGAAATTAAAGTGGAACCAGAGAGTTTACAGTGATACTGTATTACTGTAAACCCTCTCTGGTGGAACCAAGTCAGGGAGAGCACTGACTGTATGGGGTATGGCCCCATCCTGCTGAAACTATGCGTCAGATACAAGCAAAATGATATCATTCGCAATATCATTCGAACGGACCCACGCTTCAGATGCATTACTTGACGAGTCAACTGTCTCACTGACATTTAAACATGAGCTTTTATTTTGTCCTAAACGCGCTTGATGTTCCTTTCAGTTCTTGATCTTTATTTCCCAGGAATCAACTAAGTGCTCATTGTTTTGGATTCAGGGTTAGGGCTTAGTTGCATTATAAGGCCTATAATACAAGTACGTGAAATTTACGTGGAATTTACGTATTCTCTGTACCCAAAGTTATCCTATAAACAATCGTCAATTTTTGGTGAGATTAGTTTGCAAATATAGAAATTGTTAAAAAAATTAAATATAATAATACTTTTTTTCAGTCGTCCTGTACATACATAGTACACACATACACTGTGAGTGTGTGCGCGCGCGCGCGTGTGTGTGTGTGTGTGTGTGTGTGTGTGTGTGTGTGTGTGTGTGTGTGTGTGTGGCAGGGGTTGGTGGGGGTGGATGTGGTGGGTGGGGGGTGGTGATGGTGAGAGAACGCAAGTTTAGAGAGCATTATTCCTGTCAAGATAAAAAGGCCCGTATAAAGTTACTCTAGAGCACTGAAGAATTTCTCATCTTTTGCCACCCCCACCACCCTTTTTTTGGTACCCACCCCAGTTATATTGTATGTACCGGCTATCTTTGCACCAATTTCACAAAACTTCCAACAAATAAAATTCAACTAGGACGACATCACGTAGTAAATAGGACAAAAATCAACGTCTGTGTTCAAGAAACATCAAGTTAAAAAGTTTTTAATCAAAATGGGCTTAGACGTAAAACTGTACTACATAAAAGTGCTCAGCTACAGGGGAGTGATCGGTCCGTTCTTGTTTCAGGACGAAAACGATACAACGACGAGTCACATCAGATGGATATCTCATCGTGCTTAAAAAGTTAAGGCGGGGTTTTGGGAAGAGAAGGTGTTATGCTGGTCCGGAAGCCTAGTTCTAGTGGAATGGGGCCACACCCCACACGTCAAGAGTGTCCTGTGTAAGGTTGCTAGAAGGTTTGAGGAGCCACTTATAAACCGAAAGCTTTTCAATGATTTCCTCTGTTTCTTTTTTTTTTTTTTTTTTGTTTTTTGTTTTGACAGGCAGAGTCTACGGAAACAACCCACAAACAATCAAACAGTTCAAAAACATTGTTGAACAGGATGTTCAAAGCACTGATTCCAAAAACATGCACAGGATTATTCAACATTTCCAGTGGCGTGTTAGCGCATTGAATATGTGGAGTGAACTTGTCAACATATGGAGCATGCAATTTGATAACAATGTTAGTATCTACTACTACTACTACTACTACTACTACTACTACTACTACTACTACTACTACTACCACTACTACTCCTGCTACTACTCCTGCTACTACTGTTATTACTATACTATCTATCTATCTATCTATCTATCTATCTATCTATCTATCTATCTATCTATTTATCTATATAGCTATCTATCTATCTAACTGTCTATTTCTGGTAGTACTAACAATAATAATAACGATAACAATAACAATAACAATAATAAAAGTAATCATAAAAATAGTAATAAAAATAATAATGAGAACAATAATAATAATAATAATAATAATAATAATAATAATAATAATAATAATAATAATAATGATGATGATGATGATAATGATAATAATAATAATAATAATAATAATAATAATAATAATAATAATAATAATAATAATAATAATAATGATAATAGCAATGATAATAGCATTAACAGTAATCATGATAATAAAAAACATTTTACAATGTACACCCTCCATCTTCAACACGCTCTATGCGCCTACCTAATGTCTAAAGAAATAGGACCCATTAAAATGAGCTTTTAAAAAGATTAACTGACGTGTTAAAAAAATATCAGATTTCAAAAGTTTCTACCAAAATTTGCAACTCTTTAAAAATAATAAATGAGCTTATTGCTCTTGTTAAAATAATAATAATAATAATAATAATAATAATAATAATAATGGATTGCATTTTTATAGCGCATATCCACTTATGCGCTTAACATGATACATATTATTATTATGGATTTACAAATCAAATTTAAAGGCACATAGTGTTACATAGGCGTGCACACACATATTCACGCACGCACGCACGCACGCACCACACACACATACACACATTCATACACACATAGACACATACACACATACGTACATACGCACATACAAACTCAAAACGATCTACAGCTTGGATGGATTCTGTCTAATCAAAATATGATGAAAATAGATTCTAGAAATGCTTTTAGTTTCTTCTTTAAAATTTCTAGATTTTCTGCTTCTCTGGTAGTTTTTGGAAGCCTATTCCAAACAAGTGGGGCAAAATACGAAAAAGAGCGTTGGCCATATGATTTATATTAAATTTAGGTTTAACAAGGGTTGTTTTGTCAGTTGATGATCTGAGCGTTCTAGGAGGAACATAGGGTGTTAAAAACTGTTTTAGATAGTCAGGTGATAAATCATGTAAGCACTTGTGGCAAGTTCAACAGATTTTATATATGATACGCTCTTTCATCGCGAGCCAGTGTAGTTCTTTTAAAATAGAAGTCATATGATCATGCTTTAGTTTCTTGGTAATTATTTTGGCACTAATATTTTGTACTCTTTGTAGCTGTTTTAACTGTTCATTAGGTACACCAGCCAGTAAGGAATTGCAACAATCAATCCTTGACAATATAAGTGATGTTATTAAAGTTTTGGCGACACCAACAGATACATATTTTCTAATGCGCCCTATTTTCTTCAGTTGGAGATATAGATTTTTACAAAGATTGGACACCCGGTACATGGGATTTCATTGACATATCTTGATCTAGTACTACACCTAAATGTTTTATCTTAGTTTGGGCTGATATTTCGTGGCCATTGGTGTTTATTCTGATATTGTCGATTTCATTGCATGCGCGGCTACGAAGAAATAATATTTCGGTCTTATCCTCATTTAATTTTAATTTGTTCTTGAGCATCCATTTTCTTATATCATTGATACATCTGGCTATTCTATCTAAGAGATTGTGTACATTGTCAGTTGTAGTGAATCCATACAGCTGTGTCTGCATAAAGATGGTAATTGAAGGCATATAAAGAAATTATTGATGACAGACTTTGCGTGTACATTGTAAAGATGACAGGGCCAAGAACCGAACCCAGAGGAACTCCATACTTTAGAGGTAACATTTCTGACACATCATTGCCTCTTTTAACTGAAGTAAATCTATTTTCTAGATATGATTTAAACCACATTAGTACCTGATAGTAAAAATGACTTTTCCAATCTTTCTAGTAAAATTTCATGGTCGATGGTATCGAACGCCGCTGACAAATCAAGTAGAACCAAAACACAAACTTTCTTATTTTCGGTTTCATTTAAAACATCTGATGATACCTTTAAAAGAGCGGTTTGCGTACTGTGGTGCCTTATATAGGCAGACTGAAAAGGTTCTTCCATGTCATTGGCCTTTAAATTTAAATGTTGTTGAACTTGATACAAAACTATTTTCTCCAGGATTTTTTATAAAAAATTAAGATTGGAAACTGGCCTAAAATTTCTCATGTCGTTTTCATCAAGACCTTGTTTTTTAAGTAAAGGTAAAGAACAGATCAGGTACGATTCCAGTGGTGAGTGACATACTGTATTGATAAAACGAGTAACATATGGTGCGAGATCTTCAATGCACGTAACTAACAATGAAGTGGGTATTGGGTCTAAGTCGCATGTTTTAGCGGGGGACTCTGTGATACATTGTATTCTTAATGACATATTTCTCTGATACCACTTTAAATGCACTCAATGTTGATTTGTTCATAAATGAAAGATTTTCATCAACAACTATATTTGTATTTACATCTAACATATCAGAGTCTAAATCAGTCACAATTTGTTTTTTGCATTGATGAACTTATACCAAATTGATATTGCCAGTAATCTCAGGGAAGGTGGTCGCTGTTCAAATTGTGACGTCTGTAATCTAGTGGTTAGATTACCGGACTCGTAGTCGTGAGACTGCAAGTTCTGAGGTTTGAGCCTCTGGCCCAACGTTGTGTTCCTTGGAGAAAGGCACTATACAAGAGTTTTTCTCTAATTAACCCACGTGAAATGGGTACCGGTCATAAACTGCGAAAGGTTTTGTCTATATGTTAATGTTAGTGTAATTAGCGCCTATAAAATGGCAGCTTGTACTGAATGCTTCCCAGGAAGTTGAGATTGTTTCAGAATGCCATCAGGCTGGCTGGGGTAATAATGCATTATAAAGCGCATAGAGCTTGCTGTTGAGCGGGAATTTGTGTAGTAGTAGTAGCAGCAGCAGCAGCAGCAGCAGCAGCAGCAGTAGTAGCAGCAGCAGCAGTAGTAGTAGCAGCAGCAGCAGTAGTAGTAGCAGTAGCAGTAGTAGCAGTAGTAGTAGTAGCAGTAGTAGTAGTAGTAGTAGTAGTAGTAGTAGTAGTAGTAGTAGTAGTAGTAG
>NW_004797319.1:1681757-1685605 GCF_000002075.1 Aplysia californica | reverse complement strand
GGGGGCGGCGTTCCCTTTTGTGTACATGTCTACCCTAAGTTTGTTGAACAGAGACATACATGGTGAAATATCAAGACTCCCCCCCTCCCCAACCCTCCCCTCCCCTCTACTTTCTCTGTTTTCCGTTGTATCGTCAGCGTCATTACACAACTGCATAGTTAGGGACAAAAAACCTGAGTTCGATTCCCACGTGCAGAGAATTTCTATCTAGAGCTGTCTAATCTGTCTGCTGGGACGTTCATTCCTCCTCGGCTCGGGTTCGTCCAATCAGGCAGAGCCGAAGCTCGCCTCCTAAATGATCTGAATTGTGTTGATGAGAGCGTAATAAACAGCGCTCAAATCAGATCCATGGTTGGGAAGGTACTCCTTATTATGCAGATAAAAACTAGAGAGGAAATGATGAAACAGGACGAAACTATTGTCAGATGCCCCTCGACATAATATCTTATCTTTATTCGAATAACGGCTATGTTTGAAAATCCCAAGTAATTGACTTACGCGATTGTGAACGCTGACGATAATAATATTATGCTTGAAGGTAAAGAAAAGAAGAGAGAAAATTGTTTGCAAAGAAAGATCAACAGATGTTGCTTTTCCTCTTCTATCGGACACTTACGGAAGGCCGCAGCATGTATCTTTTTCAACTCACAAACAGTGAAGGATTGAGTCAGGAAACATGAGATTAACCGACGGAGTAAGTGAGTGGGTGAGTGAGTGAGTGAGTGAGTGGGTGAGTGAGTGGGTGGGTGAGTGAGAGAATGAAAGAAGGAACGACAGAGGGGGCGAGTAAGTGAAACGTGGGAAAGTGAGTGAGTGAGTGAGTGAGTGAGTGAGTGAGTGAGTGAGTGAGTGGGTGAGTGAGTGAGTGAGTGAGTGAGTGTACAAAGGCTTAGCAAGTGTAATCAAGTGGCTAAGGCTGTTGACCCGAAAGGTCATGGGTTCGAAACCCGTCAGAGGCCAGGCGGAGTTTCCTCAGGAAAGGCACTTTAATACGAATTTTATTCACTTCAACTATGTTGGAACTGGCAGGGCCTACCCGGCTGTAGGGTGAAAGATCTCAACAGTTTATCAGTGTTCGAGCGCTCAATCGGCAGCTGTATGCACTATAATGCTTCTCGGGAAGAGGAACGTATTACAGTGTTCTAATGTCTGTAGGGGATAATAATAAGATAAATACGCTTTACTAATTAATGCATTCATGATGATGATGATGATGATGATGATGATGATGATGATGATGATGATGAGGATACTAATGATAATGATAATAATAATAATAATACTAATCATCATCATCATCATCATCATCATCATCATCATCATCATCATCATCATCATCATCATCATCATCATCATCATCATCACTATTGAGGAGGAGGCAAAGTGTGCGTGTGTGAAATCAGCGCGCAACAAGCAAGAACATCCAACGATACTATCGCCGCATCGCGACGCTTCAACCATCATATGCTTCGAGAGTATTTTAATTGATTCTGCCCTCGGCGTTTGCGAAAAAAAAGAAAGAAAGAAGGTAGTATGTAAAGTAGGCCCAGATGTCGCCAGATGCAAGAAATGTGAAATGACACTTAGTTGGGAGTTCACGTTGAGACGGACAAGTTAACGCAAGGATAAAATTCTTTTCTCTTGAAAAGTTCATTATTCGGTCAGAAGCAAGGCTTCGTGATTCCTTGTTTCCGTCTCTCGGTCTTATTGCTTTCTCTGTGCAGCGTGCGAATGGTGCGTTTTGTTTTGTATTCTATCATTTCCTTTTCGTTTTGATGGCAAATCCAGTGCTTTCCCACTCTGTGCTGGAGTAATTCGAATGTCGTTTCACTTTTGGGTGAGTACTTCATGAATATAACATATCAGATGCAACTTTCCTCTGTTGTTTTTGTCTGCCCGTCTTGCTTTTACCCAGCAGTAAATGACTATTGTTGTTTTGCTGTGCTTCCCTTTACTCAAACAAACTCATTATTTCTATTGCTGCTGACGCCGCTGCTGATTATGTTGTTGTTGTTGCTGCTGTTGTTGTTGTTGTTGTTGTTGTTGTTGTTGCTGTTGTTGCTGCTGCTGTTTTTGTTGTTGTTGCTGCTGCTGCTGTTGTTGTTGTTGTTGTTCATGCTGTTGTTGTTGATGCTGTCGTTGTATGTGTGCGTGGTAGCCTATCCGTTTGAAATGTTTGGAGCCCCGAAGAGTGTGCTCTTCGCTAGGGGCACAGCCTCTCTTGGGTATCGGGTGAGGCAGCCCAACCTCCCCGAATCCTCCCCAAAGAGATGCCACCGCCGTTGCTACTGTTGTTGTTGCTGTTGTTGTTGCTGCTGCTCTTCCCCTTCCTCCTGTTCCTCCTCCTCTAACTCCCCCTTCTTTCTCCTCCCCTTCGTTTCATTACATGTGCGTAAATTATGGTTAAGGAGACATCTCTATCGACCTCCTAAAACAAACAGACAAATAAAAAAAAAAACATTTAGAGTTCCGGGAGTGGCTGTGTAAGCCAGTGTGTCCATCAAAAGAGAGTCCAACCGTCAAAAATCTCTCGGGAATTCTGTAGCTAAAAAAGAGCGCTGGTTTTTACCTGAGTGATCAGTGAGATTTCCGTTACCATGTGTCCAACAAAACGACACGACGCCTCCCGACAAAAAAAAGCTGCTGTTGGAATGCTGCACACTTCGTTCTAGTTGGATTGCGTGGGGACTCATCAGCCATAAGCCCAGCATAAGGTAAATAAAAAGATTCTAATTTTTAATTCAGATGTAAAATCTTATGTCATATTCGCAATCAGCGTCTCAAACTAAGCTATAGTTTACGCGTAAACCACCGGTTTAAATACATATCAACAATTTTACTAATATAAAAAAACAACAAGGAAGAAACCAACCACCCAAACAAAAACAAATAAACAAATTTAAAAAATCCAAACAAACAAAAAAAAATAAAAATCGTCCATGTTCTGTTATTCCCGTCTTGCGTTTAACGCTTTTACGGGGTGCCCACTACGGCTGGATCGAGCCGATCGCCCGACTCGATCGCCTGAAACTGAAAACAAACACGTTTGTTTTTGAGGCGATCGGATCGGCCGATCCCATCCGTAGTGGGCACCCCGTATTAAACTTTGACCTGTTCACACATGTCTGAAACCAACAGATGAACTCTTGATCGGGTTGTTTCTGCTTTATTTAAAGGACCCAGTTTCTAGCTGAAGGCTCCAAGAGCTGCAATTCCCAAATATCGTCTTACGTCTCGGATCCAACGAGGTTGAGAGCACAACATTACTGTTGAAACAGAACAGCCTTCTAAACACTTCTCAAATTGTTTTCATATATCCGTCAACCATCACTCTTTCTGTTCCCCTTCCCGTCTGTTCTTTTACCTGTGCATCAGTTTTTCCATGCTAGTTAATTCAAGGTTGCTTATTCATGTGTCTGCCCAGCCTCGCATAACATGTTCCTATAAAGTATCTAGAAAATCACCGGACTGCATTGCCCTCCCTATTGGGTAGCTTTTGTTTCTCACTTTCACACGTGAACGTATAAAGGAAAAACAAGGAAGTATTCATATAATTTAAATGTGCTGTTTAGAGTTTGAGTGCAGTGTGGCCTCACGTCTTTTCTAAACAAACACACAGCAGTGTAGTCCTGCCTGGGACATTTGACACAACCCGTGTATCAATAATAAGAACGTTTATGGAATGTTTTCATGCCTGATCGTCTGTCTGTCCCTTCGTACGCACTACCTGTACACGTACGTCTTTATGCTTACGTACCCGTCTGCCTGCCTACCCGTCTGTATATTTGCCTGCCTGCCTGCCTGCCTGCCTGCCTGCCTTCCTTCCTTCCTTCCTTCCTGCCTGCCTG
>NW_004797319.1:1676463-1679652 GCF_000002075.1 Aplysia californica | reverse complement strand
AGAGAGAGAGAGAGAGAGAGAGAGAGAGAGAGAACGAGAGAGCAGCTATAATATAAGTGCATTTTAAATGTTTAACACTGCACAACATGAAGTGTATTTGCACCACGAATTTATTTTGAAAAGGATTAAAAGAGTAGTAGTCGTACCTTAGGCCCTACCTATTTCTTCTCTTCCGTCTTAAAAAGTTCCCTTTCTTCACATTATCTGCCGGACTGATAAATGAAATCAGAAACATTTACCATTTACTCTGCTTAAAAGCATGACGGAACAATAGTATTTGCTAAAATCTTCGAAATGTGATGCTCTTGGGCTTTTCGTTATTTTATTCTTTTAAAAGAATTTATGAAATATATTGACAATATAAGCGACAGCCCTAGGAGAATCGGAAATGTTTGAGAGATTCGTGCATCTGTCTGAGAGCCACGGGAACCATACAAATCATAGCCCTTTTGCCGGCTCTCCTGATGCCCCGAAACACCGAACAGAAGATTATGTCGACATGAATGCGAGATGAAGCTAAGAGAAATGGATAGCTATTTCAAGACACCAGAAAGATCCTTTTCTTCCACTTTTTTCGATTCCCCTTTTTACGCCTTTCTTCCTATTTCTTTTTTCTTTTTACTGAAGGGATATCGCTGTTTTGTCTTGATGTTCCTATGCGTGTCTCCATCTCCAAGAACTGGCTGTGATGTGGTGGTTTCTTCGATTCGCTTATGTTTTTAGCTTCTGGTTTGTTAGGTGTTCGTGAGCAATATGTTCTGAAAGTATTTTTGCAGTCAGATGGGTCTTATGACTGTCTTTTCACACCCCTCCCTCCGCCCCTCCCCCTTCCCTTTCGAAAGTATGATACCACTTTCCTATATTCGCTTCCAATGAGAAAAGGATCCGCGTTCGCCCATGCTTCTTCGTTTCGCTCAGTCATGTTCACAATCACAAACGCGCCCCCCCACACACACAAACACACATACACACACATACACAAAAGTCTACTTCCGCGCGCATATATTATTCTCTTGCATCTACCTGTAGAAAATATAGGATGTGATTATGGCACAGGGAAAAACACTCTGATGCCCAAAAGCACACATACACGCCAGAGCACATACTCACGCATTCGTGTGTGATCTATTACAAAGACAGGTATACGACTCTATAGATAGATAAATAGACAGAGACAGATAGATAGATAGATAGATAGATAGATAGATAGATAGATAGATAGATAGATAGATACATAGGTTTTCCCCCCGTGTTTTCCTGTTTCAGTGTTTTAGAATCTTTTGGTTTGTAAAGTGTTCGTTAGCATTCTCTGTTCAAAATAGTATTTTTGCAATCAGATTGGTCTGTCCGCTTTTCATACATATTTTGTGTACGAATATGGTGTATGTCATTGCGCACTAATAACACTTTTCATGGCAAAACTTAAGCCCACGCATAATTACGATCTCGTGAGAAATGATAAATAAAATAGCAAATAATTTCTGCTCCTATTTTCTAACAACTCTGATGAGAAACAGTATGATGGTGAAGGGGAAATCGTAGTCGAATATTGCGACAGGAACGTGCCCTGTTATTAGATACCGGTAAGAATGTGCTATTCTTTAAACAATTTTTACAGATTACCAGAAACAAAATATCTCAATTTAAAAGATATGTCATGTACAACTTACGAGTAAAAGGAGTAAAGAACAGCGTAACCCACTCCTATTCAGTAGTGATGCGCCCATGCCCATTTGTATTTATTTTAATTAATAATAAAATGTAGTCTTCCATGGTTACAGAGAGGGAGTAAAAATACCTTCGTTACTCACCTTTAATTGCTACTGTCCAAGCCCTTTAAAAATAATAATTGTAGAAACCACCCACTTGGTGATATAAGTCATTGTCCAAAAGTTGGAGAGTCTATGTTCGAAAACAATAGAGGAGATACATGTATTGGACAATAGGTTGTCCCACGAATTTTTGTTCGCACTCTTGCTCAAGACTCCGCAGTGCACCATTTTGAAAGTGACGTATTACTGACTCTAACAATGAGCAGTCGATGTGCTCATACACACATGCGCGCACAAAAACACGAACACGCATATTCACGCACCCGAAAGTCTACATACACGCGCACATATTCTCACGAGAGAGAGAGAGAGAGAGAGAGAGAGAGAGAGAGAGAGAGAGAGAGAGAGAGAGATGATTATTGGGATTATTGAGAGCCAGACTGAGACACGAGGTTTCTTCCTGGAAGGAGTAAGCCTTTTCTCAATTCAGCTTATTGTCATCGATTTAGAATTTGGATAAGCTTGTGAAATATACATGTATTTTGTTTGTGTTTTCTTATTTTGGGAAGTAAATGATTTTACAGGCAAAGTCAATCTTGGGTCTGTCGTGCAGTGGATTCTGAAGGCATTTGTTCGATTCTCACATAATGTTTTATTCAGCAAGGATCTTGTGCTGTATCCCACAAAGTCCGCCCACATGTAGGATCGAATGTACCCGGTTCTTTTATGGTTTAGAATGTGACGATAGGGCCGTAAAACAAGAACGAAACTTTTCTCAATGTTATCTTGCCTGTCTCTGATGCGTGAACAATCATAATAAGATTGCTTTGACACTTTCTTATTCCCCATTTGAAACCCTTTATCTTAAATTAAATTTGCTGTAACATGCATAATATCGTTAAATTATCAACTTTTTGGTCCGGAAAGGAAATTCAAATACGAAATACAAGGCCCGCCATTTTACTTTAAAAAAAAAAGAAAAGAAAAAGGAAAAAAGAAAATAGAGAGGGAGGAATGAACCGCATACGCAAAAAAAATCCTTTGAGCGTTAATGAACTTCTGACAACGGCTAGAAAGAGATTTATGGTTTCATTTCAGGCAATCTGTCCTTTGATGCCTTTTTCGTGCTTTTCTTACCTGTCCGCCCTCGGCGCCCCCAAGAGCGCTTTCTATTTATTGGTGTGTGCTACTGTCACTTTTTGTTGTTATTTATCTGTTTATTTGCTTTAGTTGTGAGTGTTACAACTCTGTTAGCACAATTTGGAGGGTTTAACGTTTGAGACATTTTAATTAACACCACGGGAAAGAGGATGATTCTGTTTTAATTTGCCCTCCCACGCAAATAAGCACAATACACACAGACACACACACATACAGACTCGATAGGAAACAATCCCATGCTGGGTTGTCAACCCCC
>NW_004797319.1:1672437-1676271 GCF_000002075.1 Aplysia californica | reverse complement strand
CACACAAACCATTAGTATTCAAGGACCAACTACACACACACACACACACACACATGCACACACACACGCGCGCGCACACACACGCACACTCACGCACACTCACACACACTCACACACACACGAAAATCCTCTCCGTTTCTCACACTGAGTGGACGCGCATGTTTACCATTAATGGAGGGCGGCTTCAGCCACCGTGGTGTGAAGTGCTATTGAGCATCGTTCAAGTTAATAGACACTAGAATTGGACTTGGGTACGATAAAGGTAAAGTATAAATCTCTATTTTGAATTTCACTGGAGCATAATAGTCGGGGTCCTCATGGAGGTCACATTGGCCTTGTAGTTTAACTGTTGTGTCTTAAAGGAACATGAACCAGTGGGCTACGATTAACCTGATGCGGGAGGACGCATGTACTTTCATCCATTTTACTTCGAAATGATAGTCCATATTGGCCGGGGCTTCAGTGGCCGAGGTGTAAGTGAGCTATGGCTCACAACTCACAACTACATGTAGATGTAATACCTTGTTGGCTTGATCGCGGGGGAACCTGAACTTGGATCATATTTCTTTAATCTTTGGCTATCACAGAGAATTAAGCAGACAAAACTAAATACTGCTAGAATCGATTCCTTATGTACTAACGGAGATAGCTCAATAATAATTTGTGAACCTGAAAGCCTGAAAACCGAATGATAATAAAACATTCGTATACTACTAAAACCGCAACCCTGACCCTAACCCTAACCCTAACTCTAACCCTAACCCTATCCTTTACTCTCACTTTAACTCTAACCATAACCCTAACTCTAACTTTAAGTCTAACCGTAACCGTAACTTTAACTTTAACTCTAACCGTAACCCTAACTCCAACCGTAACCCTAACTCTAACCCTAACCTTAACGCTAACCATAACTCTAACTCAAATAATCATAGCCCAGCTCAAGCCCTAACCCTAACCCACATCCTACACTAAATCCTCCAACCTAAAATAAACACCATCAAACGCTGTCGGAGTCTAACCCCACGTCCCAAGAGAAAAATACTGACATCGATGCACCTAAAATTTCAAGGCGATGTCAGGAAGACGGCTTCGCGTTGGCTTCTCCGGGGTGCTGCAACCTCGTTATGTCGTTGACACGGCGTCTAGGTGGGTGATCACTGGGTGATCCATCGCCTAGAATCATCATCATCATCATCATCATCATCATCATCATCATCATCATCATCATCATCATCATCATCATCATCATCATCATCATCATGAGCATCATGAGCGTCACATTTCTTGACACATATTATTATAACCATCTTTCTTCAGGAGCATCAATTACAGCAGCAACAGCAGCTATTTTCAAGTGATTTTTTCAATTATAACAATGTCTCACGATCTTAGGTTGTATGTGTAACCAACACCTGGCACCCATTAAAAAGGACACAGGACATGAAGAAGAGTCCTAGGAACACGCGCTTTCAATTAATATTGGATCGATTATTAAGGAATATCCGTGATGCAGTATTTAAGAGGTCGGTCCCTTTTTTTTTTTTTTTTTTTTGTAAAGTGTTTTACGGCGCTCGCAACTGCATAATGTCATATGAGCGCGCGGGACACACCTAATATTTTCAGTTGGTAGGAAATTTTGAATTTTGCCCGGGTGGCGGCCGAAGCCTACTCTTTTCAATTTTAGACCACCAAGGGATCTTTAACGTGCGCAACTTGCACACGGGCCCTCCGAGATTTTTCGCCCTTGTCCGAGAAGGCTAGGTGTAGATCTTTCCTACCAGAAGATCAGGGGTGTGGCAGAAAGACAGCAGTAAGGAGGAGCCAAGGAGTAACAGTAGAAAGGCTGCAGAAAGAGTCAGGGGCCCAGAGGAGGGGGCAAAGGAGGTGAGGGGGTGGGGGCAGACAGTGGAAATGAAAGCAGACAACAGAACATTGCTAGAGAGCAGGAAAGGAGGTGAAAGGAGAAAATTTTAGAGAAGACAACTTTTTGGTCGCTACCCGGATTCGAACCCGGGACCTTTTGAATGAGAAGCGAACACCTTAACCTCTAGGCCACGAGAGCCCCCGGTTGGTCTCTGTGCTATAGTTATGTTGAAGATGAAGAACCGATCACTCCCCCTATAGCAAACAAACGAACAAATAAACAAACAAACCAAAATCCCAGTACCCTGCAGTGTGACAACCAGCACTGGTATGCATTGTCTTTACAGCGATATTGTATCTGCATGTTGTTTGCGTAACTTTTAAGTCAGTTGCACTGGCTATTATAAACTAGCTTCTCAAGAAGGCCAACAACATAAGAGATATTCTGTTTATTGATTTATTCTTAAAAGTGTATAGCAGTATGCACGGAGTGCTATGATAACAATACTTTGAGCTTAACATCAAAACAATTTATTTTTTAATCCGATTCTCGTAACTTTATCCAGTTCCCGGTTTTTATGGAACATCAATAAAAGAAGCAGTTTGTTTTCTGCTGTCTACCAGCCTCTGTAGTGTAGCAGTTAGGTGTTTTGCCGTCGCATACAGGAGACCCGAGCTCAATTCTCTTGTGAGGAGAATTTTTATCGGGTATCTTCGTCTTTTTCCTCTTAACCTTGGTTGGCCCTGGCAGGAAGGACCAAAGCCCGCCTCCAAAATGATCTAGATCTAAATTGTATCGATTGGGCCGCAAAAAACCTGCACATATTTTGTTCGTTAACCTGGTGCACGTAACCGTACCTAGTTGCAACTCCTATGAAACATCAATAAAACAAGAAGATTGCTTTTATTGTACGTATAGGTTTGACACCCCCATCAACACTGTAAGGTTGTTTGGTTCCTGAACCTCCAAATTTAACATCCTTATCCGCCAGGAACGAGCGAAATGGGAGCAGAGCCTTAACCCCCCCCCCCACAACTCTTTTTCATAAGTTCAAGATACTCATTTGGGGATTCGAACCATGGCCATCCGCAGTCCAACATGATACTGACCGAGGTAGCAATGCGCATGCAGCTTGCTCTCTGCTGCCGTTGAGCAACCTTTCGGGACAAGCGGCAGCTCTCAAAATAAATTGTCTTTTGACTTCCATTCCAGATAAATAATATTTACTTTACTTATACTTTTTTCTGTTCCTTTGTACTGCAAGGTGTCGAGAGGAGATGTAATTGACAGACGTGGCCAGTGTCCTTTGGATAGTCATGTTGTTTCTTTAAAGCGTTTCTTTGACTTTTTCTATCCCGTGTAGGCATAGATGAAATGAAACATAGACGTTTTATTTTCCTATCAATTTAGGTATCGAATATTACTGGAAGATTTCTGATCAAGAGAGCAGGCTATTGTGGTGAGTATCGAATCGTGCTACGAGAATCTTCGTAAAAAAACCCAAAAGGGGCTAGAAGAAAAAGGCGGTTCTTACGCAAAAATATCTAATAATTGAAAAATTTGGTTCCCTCACGTGGTTAAAAGTTTATTTTATCTCGAAAAATGTGCAACGCTTGAGACGTATCTGGAATTATTTGTTTGGCAAGATTCCAGGGTCTGTTGTAGTACTGAAAGACCATGCTAGTTCAGTCTTTGGTACATCAAGATCCAGTAAAAATTTATGAGCTTATACCCCTCCCACGGAAGGCTTGCACGTTTCATCTCAGTTTCTTGTACAGACATTCCATTCGAAAGTAAAGGTAAATTTTGTAGTATAATGGCTAAGCTCTGAACCTCTCAAGCCATAGATATGCATTCGAGACACTTAGAAATCTCCGTTTTTACTTTGGATCCAACCAGGATCAGGGTCACCTGAGAGGCAGACACATACATAACCTCAACAGTAATGACTAGCGTCTTTTGGGGGGGGG
>NW_004797319.1:1669434-1671564 GCF_000002075.1 Aplysia californica | reverse complement strand
ACTATTATTATTATTGTTATTGTTATTATTGTTATTGTCATTGTTTGTATTATTGTTATTGTTATTGTTATTATTGTTTTTACAGTTTCTAATCCGACATCTCAACCTCCCAAATAGGGTTTAGGCAAAGACCTGAACCATCTAGAGGTTCACGTGTAACGACCTGCCATTTTCTACGGTCACTAGCTGTTCTTGTGTATGTTGTCACATTTAGCCCAGTCCCCATAGTGTGCAGTTATCCACCCTTATCCATTGTGCATCACATCATGCATTCAAGTATACCCTTCATATCTGCCTGTTTTCTGCTGATGTTTTATATAACCAGCGTAGCTATTTTTGTACTTTTTATTTTGTTGAACGGGACTTGTATTGTGCGGAAGACCTGACATACCTTTTTGTTAGGTAAATGCTTTCTTATGGGTACAACATCTTTCTTGGCACTGCCAGAAATAGGAGTCAACTAATAGGAGCCTTTATCTCAACGTTGTGACCCCAATCTCCACCCCCCAAAAATGTTTTTCACCTTTTTAAAAATTACAGCCTATGTAATCTGACTCCATTTAAAAACAATATACAGTTTGCACAAAAATGAATGCAGGCTAATTCTTATTCTATTGTATATTAAAAAATTTGTTAACACAGTTTACACAAGGCTAACGTTGACAACACTTTGTTTACCTTGGTTACCATTCTATTTTTCCCTAACAAAAACATTTATGTGAACATTTAATAAAAGGATATGAACTCAAAGTGAACCTGGAGCTATCTAGGACTGAAATCTTGTAGAGCAATCAATGTTTACAAGAGAAATCTCTCTATAAATTCTCTCTTTACACCAAAGCCGTGGGCTTCACTTCAGTTCTGAATACTCAAAGCCTCACTATTTTCCTTGATTGTCACTATTGTCAACCACTGTGTTGGCTTCCTGTGTGATTTGCGTTCATCATGGGTTGTGAAATGAGATGATCAAAGAGTAAAATACATAAATATTATGGAAATCAACACTAAAAGAAACGAGGTGAGTGACCGGGGAACTGAAAAACCAGATCTCGCTAGTGAATGAAAAATCTTCAGGTAGATCTAGATCACCTAGAACTTCATCAAGTAAAAATGATGATCAAGATGAAAAAATAAACAGTTGAAAGGCTGCTTTCTCTTTGACATTGAAGCATTGGACTGTTTAGTTTCTCAGGACGGGGAAGGGACACATAAAATCCAGAAGGTCCTGAATGAAGTAAAAGCTTTCAAAATGTGTTTCAGTATCTACCCGATCCTGCACAAATAAGTATTTGATCCAAATTCTTAAATAATTTTGTTGTAGGTCGTACTAGATTTTGGAGAAAAAAAACTATGCAGAAAGTTTCATGCAA
This sequence comes from Aplysia californica, assembly GCF_000002075.1. Lineage (NCBI taxonomy): Eukaryota > Metazoa > Mollusca > Gastropoda > Aplysiida > Aplysiidae > Aplysia > Aplysia californica. The sequence goes on along the minus strand of NW_004797319.1, from coordinate 1,670,194 downwards.
AAATACCGCAAAACAAAAGAGATCTGAATGAACATGTATTTGTCGCCGGCCATACCTGATTCCTAATTTGTATATTTGAAAAAAAAATAATGCCGTCAAATTTATTACGTGATTATATAGTTTTCATACTTATAGGCAAAATACATTTTAACTGAAAGAAACGCAAAATCAGTATTTCTAGGATCTAGCTACCTTAAGACTAAGTAAGATATTGTAATACATTTATGATAAAAATCATTAACTGTAAAACCAGTGGTATGTTCTGGCATAGACGCCTGACTTGATTAAGAGATGTATTACACAGTTTGCAAATGGTGTGACAAAGTAATGGACTAACAAAAGAACGTATGGACAAAGGAAGGAATGAACATCAGTGGAGAGTAGCAAAGGTGAAAAATGTGAGTCTTTAAAATGATTGAATTAACCTCTATAACACCTTAAAAGGTCAATAACATTGTAACATAATTATGAACTAAACTTGAAATATGCAATGGCACAACAAGTTAATTTTGTTCAGAATAGGATATAAAAAAGATAAAGAACTACTCACTCCATATGATAATTTTTCCTCTTAAATACTCTACGATGGACTGTTGTATAATAAACATTAATTACTGCTATGTCTCTTTGTGGATGATTGGAGAGCGCAACTGGGAGGTCTTTCTTCTCTCTCTCTCTCTCTCTCTCTCTCTCTCTCTCTCTCTCTCTCTCTCTGTGTGTGTGTGTGTCCTCTCTCTCTCTCTCTGCCCCCCCCCCTCTC
>NW_004797319.1:1665104-1666616 GCF_000002075.1 Aplysia californica | reverse complement strand
CATCATCATCATCATCATCATCATCATCATCATCATCATCATCATCATCATCAGCATTATCGTTGTTGAAAGATCGAAGGTCAAAAAAAGGCAAAAGATTAGTGGAGACTGTAGGAGTTCAAAATTTATAACAAGTTCAACGTCTCGCCCTGTGGGTTTCGTGAGGAACCTGAAAAAATAATAATGACTAGGCCAGCACTATGGAAACAAAAGTATACGTACGCGTACATCATAGTGCGCAATTGTGCGTGCCAGAAAACAATATTGGAAAGGCCTGAGAAAGGGGAAAGCTATGGTTAATACTGGTATGAATAAAATGTAGATCTACATTTATGTACTGTTATATTCATGACTAGCTTAGCCCTTTTCGAAGAAAGGAATGATCGGTGCATTAACATCAACTGAAAGTCATTGGCCTACTACAGACTTCAACATGACCACCTTGACTGACAACCCTGATTTGTTAAAAGTAAAAAAACAACAAAAAACAACAACAAAAAAACAACAAAAACCCAGCAAGGACTGTTTCAAAATTTTTGCTCTGAAAATGTGAATGGGTTACCAATGCGTACCGCAAAGCTTCCTAAAGGGTCAAAACCACCACGTGCAGCACGGAAATCCTCCGAGAATTTTAGCCAAATTTGCTATTCTTTTTTTAATCGACTTATTTGCAACACCACTGACATTCCTCAGTAAAAATTTCTGGTGCTCGTCATAAATGGAAATACGGTCTAGAGCTGTGCTCCCGTTGGCGGCAATATAAGCCCCGACTGCGCAAAATCCAGTATCCATCAACATGCCAACGAGACGAAAGCTGAGAGAGTTTGATCATGCCAGAGCTTTGGAATGGCTGCAGAATGGAGTTAGAGCCCGAGAAGTTGCTAGAAGGCTTGCAGTGTCACACTCTGTCATTGTCCGCTTGAGGCCGAGCCATCAAGCCACTGGATCAGTCAAAGAACGCCTATGTGCAGGTCGACCCAAGAAGACCCCTCAGAGTGTTAGCAAATGGTCCTTAACTTATTTTGAAGTCTGTACATTACCACTCTACTGGAATGGAGCAATAAATCTTTAGAGATGCCAAAAATTAGAAGGTCTAGATCTAGATCTATACTCTAAAAAAAAAATGTGCCTTGCAAAATATCACTTCCGGCACCTTCGCTGTGAGGGACAGCTACGCAGATTTGTTTCGTGTCTCAGTGGAATAATCACAAAGGCCAAAGAAGGAACTTTTTGTCTTACATATTTTCTAAATTCAGGAAATGAATAAATAAAAAATCGGGCTCCGTCATGGGGATCTATCTATCTTTTTGCAGGTACTTCCATAGCTGTCGTAGTTTTATCGGAAAACATGACACGTGTGTTTCCAAGTTGCTTAATATATAAAAGATTATAGAATTGCTCTTGTTGTAAGTAGTATTAGTAGTAGTAGTAGTAGTAGTAGTAGTAGTAGTAGTAGTAGTAGTAGTAGTAGTAGTAGTAGTAGTAGTAGTAGTAGTAGTAGCAGTAGTATTA
>NW_004797319.1:1663232-1664943 GCF_000002075.1 Aplysia californica | reverse complement strand
TCATCATCATCATCATCATCATCATCATCATCATCATCATCATCATCATCATCGTCGTCGTCGTCGTCGTCGTCGTCGTCGTCGTCGCAGAAGAATGTGAAAACGTGAAGTCTTGGACAATGTATCAACAAATTAATGGCATTTCGTTCATAGGGCATCTTCAGGAACATTATTAAGTTGGAAAAAGAACAACACTATGGTAACAAAAGTGTCCACTTTTTATCATTATTCGTTTAATTATGGTGGGCATCCTTATCATCATCATCATCGTCGTCGTCGTCGTCCTCCTCCTCATCATCATTGTTGTTGTTGTCACCGTTATCGTCTTGTTATCACATCGGCCTTATCACTATTTGTACACAGGCGTACTATGGCCTCATATTAAAGTGGAACGCCGTCGGGAACTATTATGGGCCACCTTGCCGGATAATGACAAAGTCAGGTAATTTTATCGACCAGTAGTTTCCAACTGCAGGGAGACACAAATCAAATAGACAGATGCACATGAATGTTTCAGAACTGGAGTGATCGTGCTTCTAGCATCCAGCAACTCGCACAGCTGCTAAGCTCGACCGTGTTATAAGTTGCTTTTTAAGATTAATGGGCGGTGCTTGCTGCTTATCCGCGATGGTGCAGCGGCACGAACCTTCAACACGTTATATTATTATGCTAAACTTTGAATGCATATTTCATCTGCAGCCCTTAGTTCTGGTGCGCCTTTCCATGTAAACACGATTGCTAGCCTCGATTGTAGATTTTTCTCCTGTTACAACTAAGTTTGGTAATCTGTATAACAACTTTCTTGTCTGCCTGAAGAGTGGGCATGCTCGATAAGTTTCACAGGCGCATCTCATATCAAGCTCTCTCAAAACAAGCAGTCACTTACTCAATCAACCAATCAATCAGTCAAACAAACAAACATACAATAGACAAACAAACGAACGAAAAAGTAAAGCAAAAATAAAGAATAAAACAACACCTCCAGTACCCCTACGCCCCCTTTTTTTTCACTCCCAGTAATTTTTGGACAAAAGATATGTGAAGTGAGCCCCCGCCGGCCTGTGCGAGCATGGGCTCTATAGTATACTTCGTTCTTATACTAACAATCTAGTTTCTATACTATAAGCGCACTGACCAGCCTTAAGCTGTGAAGGAAATAAAACAGGAGAGTACTGCTTTTGCCAAAACCAAATTCGGTATAACGCCATCTGGCTCCTTCTGGATCTGAACGAAAGACCGAGTTGCAAATATTTTATAATGTTCTGAGGGTTAAGAAGAAAGAAAAATCGAGGCCCATCGTAGATGGGGGTGAATCTTGATCCACTCTACGAGATTTTTTCATTTTATACTTTGATCGATCGGATTTTCAATTTGATGTTGGGCGTCTCATTTTCTTCACGATTGAATTTCCACTCCTAGTGTTGATTCATCTGTACGTCTGTCTTTAATTATTTTTGTATTTCCTATTTCTCTTTACATGTTTAATGTCTTCTGGCAGTGCGTATTCTGGCGTGTGTCTTTGCCTACGCATGTTTGTTCACGGATGTGCATTATTTGTTAGGTCAATCTGTTTTTCATTCGTTATTTCTTTCAATTTCTTTCTCTTTACGTCGTGACTCCCCTATCCCCACCTCTCTGCCAGTCTGTTTGTCTCTCTGTTTGCCTGTCTGTCTGTCTTTCTGTCTGTCTCTCTCTCTGTATATACATATAT
>NW_004797319.1:1660244-1661986 GCF_000002075.1 Aplysia californica | reverse complement strand
GTATGTATGTATGTATGTATGTATGTATGTATGTATGTATGTATGTATGTATGTACGTATGTTTGTAGGTACATAGACGATAGGCAGACAGTGCTCGCGTATGCAACATAACCCAGAGGAAATGCTACTGCCCGCCAAATAAGATTCGAGTATGTCGCACTTGCATCGGTGAAAAACCCATTTAAAAAAACCGATTGGTGGTCTTTATCGTAAAAAATAAGCCGCAGTATCAGATCAGTTTACTCTCCTCGAAAACGTGCTAAATATCAATGGGATCGTATTATCATGGGGTGGAGGAGCCCAGGAATTTTCGGAGCTGTTCGTTGCCAAAAAAGTTATGTAAAATTGTTTTCTCTCTTTGTCTGTGTGTCTGTCTGTGTGTCTTAAAGAAAGAACACAAGGAAAAAGAATTAGACATTGATGTTTTGCACGTCAAATTAACAACAACAAGTACCAAAAAAAGAATAGGGAGCTGTCTTGTTCTGGAGGTTAAGAAGATCGCCTCTCATTCAATAGGTCCCAGGATCGAATCTGGATAGCGATTGAAAATTTTCTTCTCTAAAATTTTCTCCTTTCACATCCTTTCCTGTTCTCTAACATATTTTATGATGGTTCTGTCGTCTGCTTTCGTTTTGGCTTTCTTCTCCCGCTCGTTCACCTCCTTTGCCCCCCTCCTCTGGGCTCTTGACTCTTCCTGCAGCCTATCTTCTGCTACTCTTTGGCTCCTTCTTACTGCTGTCTTTCAACCCATACCGAGACGGTGCACTCCTTTGGCCTTAGTAGTGCATCGTCGGAGAATCGAGGTTAGTGACAGGGCGCGTTGCTCTGCGTAGTAATGCGACATAGGGTTAACATGCGCTGGGCGAGGACTAGTTGGCCCCATTTGAGTATTTTATGTAAATTCATGAAGATGCGTTTTTAAATCTAGCCTCAATTGTCGTCGAAAAATATGAATACGTTAAGATAAATTGATACAAACTGCTGTGCAAAGTATAGGTTACATTGATTCACCTGTTACAGAGATGTTTGAGGACAAGTGGCGCCACAAATTTTTGACTGCACTGTAAAGATCATCGTGCAGTCTGACGTTAATAAATGCACTGACTCATAGTCCACTGTGTTGCTTTTGTAGGAATCACCTTTGTTTTCAATTACGTTAGGCTCCTGGAGCATTTTCAATTTTGGATTCTGTCTACTGTGCGCTTTGTTCACCAAAAGTTTAAAATGCGTTTAAAAGACAGCTTCAAACAAATCAACAAATTCCACAAGTTTAAAACTGGATTTTTCAAGTCACTGTGACGACAATTCAAACTGTTTCTGGCTGATGAGGGTCAGGTGCCCTGCATGGGAAGATAAGGAATCTTCCAATATCCCGGTACAGTCCTTGCAGACTACATCGTAAAATTTCTTCAAAGTGTATCCACTTGCGTTAGAAATTGCATTCTTAAATGAATTGCATCTTTATTGTATTGAACATTTTAACAAAATGAACAATGTGTCTGTTTTCTTCATCAAGGTCTACCGGAATTGAAACCATTGTTTGACTGAAATTCTTACATTAGATTTACCCAAAAGCTATCCGCTACATCCCTGCAACTGCTTGAAGGTGATGCGATCACAATTTTGTCGACCATTATCTGTCTCTCTAAAAGAAAATGTAGACTCTAACTGTTGTGGGGGGAGGGGTGGATTGTCAAGATATGTCCACCTTTTCCTCTCATGGTGACTGAGAACAGATATTC
>NW_004797319.1:1658887-1660144 GCF_000002075.1 Aplysia californica | reverse complement strand
GGGTTGTCAAGATATGTCCACCTTTTCCTCTGGTGGCTGAGAACAGATTTTCAAGTGCATCTTGATATCACAGTAAGTAATCCCCCATTGCAGCTAGCTCACAATGTCTGACGGAAGACCTTGCAAAGCTATGATGTTGTCGATCCTCGATCCACTCACTGACTCATATTAGTATACTGTTTTTGCGACTTTCTTTTTGTCTTCAGAGCCAAACTTCATGAATTATCTTTCAACCACATAAATGTCTGCTGCAAAAAAAATAAAAAATCATGGTGCTGTGATGTGGTTGTGATCGGGTTAAGATATACTAGGCAGAGAATGACACAAGTGACCAATTGAAAATGTTGAAAAAAAACATCAATCATTACAGAAGTCAGATATAGCGAAGTCAGACAAAGGATTGATTCTGAGATACATGTACATATTATATAGTGTCCCAACTGTTTTGATACACTGCCACTAAGCACGTGCACAGCCAAAGAACCCTTTTGTCGTCCAAAACGTGACACACAGTTGGTTGACTTGGGTGCCACCCTGAATAAACCTAAGGCTCTGTCTTTTTCATAGACATTTTCAATAACCGCCCAGCTCGCAGCATCAGCATGAGTAGGCCCACAGAAATTGGGGTAGATCAACAAATTGTTTCTAATTCTTAATTAAGTGTGGAGGATCAAAGAGGACTGTGATTTTATTACCCTGTTGATGAAAAAAAAGAAGGTTTTTCGTGGGTGAGACTTAGTTTAGTGTTCTAAATCCGTCTGGTTGTATGGACCTTGGTCACCTTCAAACCATCATATTTAAAGTAAGCTTTTTAATGTCTAACAATCAAGGAGGTAACAGTTTTAAGCTCCTCGCTAACAATGGAACAACGAGCTGCATTACCGGCACCAGGTAGGCGCCGATAAGGAAGCTGGTTAGCGGGTGACCGTCGGTTGACGCGCAGATCCCCCCCCCCCCCCGGGAGCGCACACGCTTTTCGCCCCATTGCATTATCATGGTATTTATAATCATTGTTTCAGCCACACCCCTGACCGTATGGTAGGTAAGACCTAGCCTTCTCAGTAAAAGTGGAAAAATCTCGGAGGTCCCGTGTGTACGTTTCGCACGTTAAAGATCCCTTGATGTTCCAAAATCGATAAGAGTAGGCTTCGGCCGCCAACCGGGCAAAATTTAAAAAATGCCTACCAAATGAAAATGTTCAGCGTGTCCCGCGCGCTAATGTGGCCTTATGCGAGCGCTGCGAGCAACTTACAACCC
>NW_004797319.1:1657165-1658553 GCF_000002075.1 Aplysia californica | reverse complement strand
TATGTATATATATACATGTATATATACTAGCCTATTTACGTATGTTGTTTTGCATTTTTTCATTGCTGGGCAATACGTGTTATTTTCCTATGAAATTGGATAACCACAGGAATCTGTTAGCACTGCCAAAAAATCCGGCTGTCTGCCAACCCATGCACTCGTGCACCTCACTTACGTGCAGGCATATTGCATATTATGTAGAAGACATTTTGCAGTTGTCCCTCTGAAATTTGCCTGATGGCGTGTATTCATTCCCCGCATTCCCTGTCGCTCCCTTCTCTTTCGCTTGGTTTCTGGCTGTCTGTTTGTCAAACGTTGTCCCTGTCTCTGTTTTTGAGTCTTTGCCAAGTACCCGATCTCTTTCTCCCCCTCTTTATCTCTGTCTTTTCTCTCTCTCTTTCTCTGTCTCTATATTTATCTTTTTGTTTCTCTCTTTCTCTCAGGTAGTTTTGGGTTCTGTCTGGATCTCTCTCCTTCTCTCTCTCTCTCTCTCTCTCTCTCCCCCCCTCTCTCTCTCTTTCTCTCTCTTTCTTTCTTTCTCTTTCTATCTTTCCCAAGAAGTCTCCAAAGTTTCTCTCTTTTAATCTGTGTCTGCTGTTCAGTTTCACTCCCCACTCTTGGTGTATGTTAGGTGTGTTGCGCACAAAAGATATGAGTTCGAACCCCACGTGGATGAGTCTAATTATTGTTTAGCTAGCTTTTTAAACGAACTAATAATGTTGATGGGAGCTTACGAATATACCACAATTAAGAATCTCTCTATATTCTCTCTCTCTCTCTCTCTCTCTCTCTCCCTCTCTCTCTCTCTCTCTCTCCCTCTCCCTCTCTCTCTCTTTTCTCCTACCTCTTTCTTTCTATCCCTTAAATATCGTTTCTCTATATTTCCACCTGGCCCTCCTTTTATTGAACAAGGAATGACGGAAAACCAGCAACAGTGAGAATTTCTTTCCTTCTTTCTTTCTTTTCTTTCTTCCTTTCTTTCTTTCTCTCTTTCTTTCGCTCTTTCTTTCTTTCGCTATTTCTTTTGCTCTTTCTTTCTTTCTCTCTTTCTTTCGCTCTTTCTTTCTTTCGCCCTTTCTTTCTTTCGCTATTTCTTTTGCTCTTTCTTTCATTCTATTTAATGAATGACCGAAAAAACAAAACAAAATTAAGATATATTCCAACTCCATTTTGAACGGACGACTAGCATCACTGACGCTTCATTTACCCTCCTTAACTCTTTTATCCATGTGGACGTTGAACGCTTCAATGCGCTGACATGCTGCGTTGAATATATAAACATAAGATCTGCATGTTCAATACGTACAGTAATATACTGCGGCTTTCTGTGTGAAAGTTTGCATCCTAAACGTGCTATGTCCCTTTCCAGCATTGCTATTATGCTGCTC
>NW_004797319.1:1653046-1655189 GCF_000002075.1 Aplysia californica | reverse complement strand
CTCTTCCCCCCCACACACATACGTGGACACTAGTCTTATCCGAACATGTGCGAAATTGTCTTGTCTTCTCCGATATCTCTGACTACATGCAGACATGATACGGCCTTACTGATCAATACACAACTCCACGCTGCTGGCCACCAGACCATAACAACCTCAGGGAAATAGAAATGCTCCATGTCCAAACCTAATTTACAGAAGTGTAAGACACAGTAATTGAGTCCAGGAAATAATCACAGACGTTGCTTTGCTAGAGGTACAGTGATACTGATAAAATATAATTAATAGCGTCGCTATTTTATACATACTAAAGGTTGTTTTTAATGAGACTTTAGAATTCCGTGGAAGGAAATCAAATGAGATAGTGCTGAAAAAAGCAAGCTTTGGACGCCCACAGAATAAAAACGACTGGGAAAAGACTAAATGGATTTCATAGGACACTTGAGTCCAAATAATGACCTTGAATTTTCTCTCACCTGAAAAATAGGAGGTAAACGGTACAGAGGTGCATAAAAAACAACTTACTCAGAGGACGTGAACAGAGTGACCTACTTGAACAGGTCGGTACAGTTTAACGTAGGTTTCTTGAGAGTGGCAGAGAAATGAATTGAAAACTACAACAACTGTACAGTTTAACGTAGGTTTCTTGAGAGTGGCAGTGAAATGAATTGAAAACTATAACAACTGATGTCTCTTTCAAATCTGGTTCTTGGATAAGAATGTTATATGGAAAGAAAGATCAAGAGACTTGTAAAGAGGAGGTCTTCAATAAAATACATGTTAAAACGTGTGGGCATCTCGTTGGATGCAAACCTCGTCCCTTTGCATGTTCGTCAAAGTGGGATTTTGTAAATTTCAGCCAGTCTACCCGAAACTGTGGCAGTTCCATAGCCTCTGTTCCTCAATGACATATCCAAAGTCTAACCAACACAGTCCATGCGTAAAAAAGGGTTCATACTCTGCTCGAAATAATGGCTCCTGAAAAAAATACTAATGAGCACATGTAATGTTAAGTCCCAAGTATTACTGTTTTTTTGTGACTGCTCTTTTTTAAAAAAGAAACTGTTTGAAAATACCGTAATGAATATTGTTAATTGCAGGGACAATAATATTCTCCAGTCATCTGATATTCCACACGTGTACATATCACCAATGTTTATTGCCCCCCCCCCCCTTTTTCCAATACAATCATTGATTTCATGACATTTTGCCAAGTTTGATTTTTCCAGGTAATTTTTGAGTTTCCGTATCTCGAGCGACTCTTATCGCAGATGATGTGGTATTGATAAGCCTTCAGTTGGTTGCTACATCAATGGGTAGATGGGTAGTGCAAGGTTTCAACACAATCGCTGGGTGATTACATCATCAAGTTTCTTTTGGACGCCACGATATAATAATACAGTTGAACCTGTGTACGGGGGCTCTCGTGGCCTAGAGGTTAAGGTGTTCGCTTCTCTTTCAAAGGTCCCGATTCGTATCCGGGTAGCGACGAAACAATTTTCTTATCTAAAATTGTCTCGTTTCACATCCTTTTCTGCTCTCTAGTAATGTTCTGTCGTCTGCTTTCATCTCCACTTTCTGTTCCCGCCCCCTCAGCTCCTTTCCCCCCTCCTCCGGGATCCTGACTCCTTCTGCAGCCTTTCCACTGCTACTCATTGGTTCCTTCTTACTGCTGTCTTTCAGCCACACACCCTGATCTTCTGGTAGGAAAGATCTACACCTAGCCTTCTCGGACAAGGGCGAAAAATCTCGGAGGTCCGGTGTGCAAGTTGTGCACGTTAAAAGTCCCTTGGTGGTCTAAAATCGATAAGAGCAGGCTTCGGCCGCTACCCGGGCAAAATTCAAAATTACCTACCAACTGAAAGTGTTTAATGAGTCTCGCGCGCTCATATGACATTTTGCAGTTGCGAGTGCCGTAAAACACTTACAAAAAAAAGAACCTGTGTAAGACGGTCACCCATTGTCAGGGAGAAAAGCGGCCGTATAAGACAGGTGGCCGTCTTAGGCAGGGCTGATCAAAATCAGGAAAACAAGCAATTCCCTTCTGAGGTCCCAACTGGAGGTGGTTAAAAGCCCAGGACTGCCGTAATGCGAATTAAAATGAGTTTTTGTTTTCTTTTGAAAAACGAAAAAAGGGGGGTGG
>NW_004797319.1:1648874-1651717 GCF_000002075.1 Aplysia californica | reverse complement strand
GAGAGAGAGAGAGAGAGAGAGAGTGAGAGAGAGAGAGAGTGGTGTAAAATGTTGGACATCTTTGGTTTAATCGAAAGTGTTGAAGACAAACAAAAGGGGGAAGCTCAACAACAAAGGGATATACAAATGAAATAATACAGAAGTCCCTGTAAATCATTGCTGAAAGTTTACGTACCATCGATGCAATTATATTTGTTTGTATCAGAAATACAAAGCACAGTTCCGGAACCGTTCGCAGACACGTGCTCCCCTGCGAATCTCCGATCCTGATAAAAAAACAGGATAATATGTCATGATGCTACCGAAGGAAATGTAAGTCTAACGGACGACGAAGGTGGGACACAAAAATATCGTAAGTCAAAGCTAAGTGAAAAGACATATCACGAACAAAAAAGAACATAGCGAACTGCTTCTGACAGCCGATTTACATTTTCCCTCCTTCGATGCTTGCCCGGTAGTGTTCAGTGTAAGAGTATCATGAGAAGAAAGTCAAAATGATTAAATATAAAAACACAGGATCATTAAACTAGGAAGCTAAAGAAAGAATTTCCATTAATTTCAAAGGGGCTGTTACACTGACAAGCCTACCGTAACCAAAGTTTTCGCTCCGTGGAATGGGTTGGCCCAGTTTTGGTCTCACTTCATTCATGGTTCGTGGCTCCTCCATTTGTTGGATCGCTGTCGATCGAAGATTATATCTCCGATTGTTATGGAGGCACCTCAAGCACTAACAGCTGTTTCACGTTTGCTCATTACGTGGTTTATTGTTTTTTCCCCCGATTGTTACCACATTTTTCTTATTCACGAATCGAAGCTATCTTTGCTTGATTCGAGGTGCAACCGGCAGGTTAGCGTGTGCGTTCTCAATGTAACGCATACGCGTGTAAAAGAAATCTACAAATTCATTGTTTGTCCCTGTTTTACGTATGGAGTAAGAGTATGGCTGTTTGAATTGTTTGACTCCCATGGATAGAAATAGCTGAAAAATGGCTGAACATTTTGCTTTTTCTGCATGTTTGTTGTTTCCTTGTAAAATGCTTCACCGCGTTTCAAACAAGTAACTTTCTGCTTTGTCGAGGTAGCATGTACGTCCTTCCTATCTTTGCAACGTGTTACTCGGAGAGTCCCCGGGTATACTGTGCTATCTGAATCACCTGGACATTAATTTTCACACAGCTATGTTTAATTATTTTTACGTACTTGAACAGCATTATCATTAGCATATTTTGCACCTTTTGTAATTATTTTCCAAACCTGTCCGGAAAATGCATGTGCTTTTATGCATGGGGCGTTCGTATCCATTTTTAAATTGCTGGTCATTAAATCATAATTTTTGCAACCGAGTGGGAGTCTAAAAATATTAAGTTTTACATGAAAACAAATTTCAGCCAAAATAGGGTAAAACTCAAAACATCTCCGAGTAGCACGTTGCAAAGATAGAAAGGGCGTATCTTATCTCTTTTTCGGATCTATTGGTTCTCTTTGATCAAGATTGTTTTCTGATAGGCTGTGCACATTTTGTCACCAAACAAAAATTGGGTTTAAAGCTGAAAAGAGGCAAATGTATTTTAAAACGAGTGTTCTTATTTAAATGAAAGCAAACAAACAAAATATAGCCTACACTATTTTCGGGAAGATGAAAATGCCCCTCCCCCCTTTTCCTGAGAGAGATAAATAATGTACACATAAGAGGACAAATACGATTACAGAAAAAACCCAAAAAAACAAACAAAAAAACCCAGGTGAGGACTATTTAAACTGTATGCTCCAATTATTGACGGTTTATCTCCATAAAAGCTTCAACACAGGTTGGACATTCTGAATAACCATGTGGCATGTTCCTGAGGTGATTCTTTGGATTTATTGTATAACTTTGAAAATGAGCAGTTCATTTTTAACGGATTATTTCCATTTTCTATGAAAAAAATAAACAAACAACAACAACAACAAAAGAATTTAAAAAAACAGCCCCAAAAAACCCAAAGAAAATATTTGGAGGAGTTCAAGTCGGGGCAATGCATTGATCATTAAATTGTAAGCTTTCGGTTCCGAGGCGTTCTCCGAGCCTTTCTTGCAACCATGCCAGTGATTACTCTTGGCGTGTAGGATCTGGCCCCATCCCGCTGGAACCGGGACTCCTAAAAAGTATAACACATTCTCCTCCCCAAATTTCTCCTAAACTTTATCGCACGGTGACACATCTCTCTGATTGTTCAGCTGGAAATTATTGTCAAACTATTTGTTAACTTTCCCGTTACTTTTTAACAATGATGATACCTTTCATTGTCATTCTTATGCCACTCGTTAGCTAACTTTCAGAAAATTTGAGTTAGCCACAGGTGATTTTTAACAACGATGATTATTTCATTATTCATTGTTTCTGTGCCACTTTCTAAGTCTAACTTTCGGAAAATTAGAGCATAGCCAATTTCCAGACCTGGAGCTTGATTCATCTTCAATTCCTAACATTATAGGATGCATCGTAGAATTTGGTTTGAAGTTTCCGGAGCATTGTTTTCCAATGTGATTATTATTAAATTATGTAACAGTGACCAGATCGATGTTCTGAGTTGCTGTTGTCACATCGTCCCACTGGCTGACTAACCCAGTATCATCAGAGCTTACCACTCGCGATCTGCCACAGTTTGCGGGCGCACGCGCGTGAATATTCACTTGGTGGAGTGTGTCATAAGTTCGAGACTGCGTGGGCTTATTCCGAGAGTGGGGGATGCTGGATAAAGAGAGAAACAAAAAAGCTGAGAGAGTGAGAGAGAAAGGGGACAGGGAGAGGGAGAGAGAGACACACACACGCACACACACACACACACACACACACATATATA
>NW_004797319.1:1615270-1648271 GCF_000002075.1 Aplysia californica | reverse complement strand
AGAAGGAGAGAGAGAGAGAGAGAGAGAGAGAGAGAGAGAGAGAGAGAGAGACAGAGTGCTTAATTTTTTTAAATGATTGAGGACCTCTGAAGTTAAAGACCCACGTTCAAGGACGCTCAGTCTGGAATTCGAACCAAGGCCATCCACTCCGTTGTCCAGCATGATACCAACTGAGCTAAGCACGCCTCCAGAAAGAGAGAAAGAGGGATAAATAGATAAATAGAAATAGGGTCTAACTGTATGTGTATGTGCATATATAGTGATATCCAAAAGAAACTTGAAAATGTAATCACCCAATCATCGTGTTATAGCATAGTACTACCCACTCGTGCAGTATACCAATTTAAAACTAAACAAATTCTGCATCCCCTGACCCATTAATATTCCATCTATGATATAAGAGACGCCCGAGATATGTTCACTCAAAATTGACCTTCAAAAAGTCAGGCTTGGCAAAATTGTGTGAAATCAAAGAAACGTAAAAGTAGGTGTGCGTGTATATTGAGGTACATCAGCATGGGTGGAATGGACATGTATTAAATATGAAAAGAGAATAATATTGTTGTCTCTGCAATGAACAGCATCTTGTGATGATATTTTAAAAAAGATTGGAAAACCGAGCAGTTACAAATACCACGCAAAACCTGGACATCACATGTGCTCATCAGTATTATTTTGTTTTTGTTTAGAAGCTATTGGTTTCGTGTAGAGCAACAAAACGTTTTTTAAATTTATGGACTATGTTAGGGAAATGCTGGACATAATGATCTGTAAGTGAGGAACAGAGGACATGGTTTTGGGTTGTCTGGACTGGAATTAACAAAACGGTGAGAATCACCGGATGGCTTGGTTTAGTGGAACGTCATTTCTTACTTTATTTTCGTCACGGTGTCATTCAGGTAGACATCCAAATGCATAGCAAGGGACTTTCTAACAGGGAGATTGCCACTAGACAATTCTTGAAAATCCAAGTCAAATCAACGTTGGGGTAGTCATCAATAAATAGCCCCGACATGAATCATACATGCATTTGAAGTCCCATAAAATGGCAACTGAAGAGCAGCGACTTTGCTCCCAATTCAGACTCTTTGTTTGCAACTCTCTGGGATATTTGGGATGAAATGACAGATAATTATGTCAAAAATTAAACAGAGTTGATGCCCAAAGGGTTCGTTCACTAAACCAAACCAACGGCTCCTAAACAAAATAAGGAGGAGCACATTTATTATTGTTAAGTCAATGTTTTGCGTAGTATTTGTGATTGCTCGGTTGTCCGTTTTGTTTGAAACCATCGTAATAAAATGTAAAGAAATATTATTTATTGCAGACACAAAATTCTCGATTCATTCGATATGCAATGTATGTAATCTTTTCAATATTAGTGCTCCTCAATACACGATCGAAGACAATTTTGCGTTTTCTTGATTTCGCTTAATTCTGTTGAGCCTGATTTTTTAAGGTCAATTTTGAGTGACCATATCTCAGGTGTTTCTAACATGGATTTTTAATATATCGTATGATGCAGAATGTTTTGCTTTAAACTGGTATGCTGCATGAGTGAGTAGTGCAAGACTTTAACACGATTATAATGTGATTACATTTTCAAGTTTCTTTTGGATGTCACTGTAATATGCAATCGAGATTGTCCAAGACGGTCACATAGTGTCTAAGAGAAAAGTGGTGTCTTAGCCACGTGGTGTCTTGGACAGTGTTGATTGCGATATAAAAATACCCCGCAAGAATGGAAAAGGGGGGGGGGGGGGGTGAGTGGGAAGTGCGCTCATATTTTCAGATGATTGTCACGACCAAGTAGCCGTTAGAAGTAGAACAGGTTCAACTCTCTCTCTCTCTCTCTCTCTCTCTCTCTCTCTCTCTCTCTCTCTCTCTCTCTCTCTCTCTCTCTCTCTCTCTCTCTGGAGGTGGAGGTTTCATTGTTTTAGAATAAAAATTAGCAACACAACGGAGCCACCAATTGGCGACGTCCAAAACGTGAGTGCCCTTGGAATCTGCAAATTTACATATATTATTATTTGGGCCTCTCATCAATGTTATTCAGAAAAACATTCACTCAGAAATGTATTCTGAAATAGATATAAAAGGATTTTAGCCTCAAAAGTACCGATAAACATTGCCCAACAGGCGTAAAAATGTCGATTTCTTTGATATAAATTTTAAAACGCATAGAGCTTGGTTTTGTTCAGGAATCTGCGCTAAACAAATGCTATTAATCGTATGAGCAATGATTAGTGTTTCACTATTTTGACGAGCGCTTGATTTCACCACGATTCTACACTCGAAAACACACAAACTGTGAGTGTGTGCGTGTGTATATAGATAGACAGATAGATAGTGTGTGAGAGAGAGAGAAAGAGAGAGGGAAAGAGAGAGTGAAAGAGAGAGAGAGAGAGGGGGAGAGAGAGAGAGAGAGGGGGAGAGAGAGAGAGAGAGAGAGAGAGAGAGAGAGAGAGAGAGAGAGAGAGAGAAAGAGACAGAGAGATAGAGAACTATTACTTCCAACAAAACAAGAGCTTTTCGAAAGGCCACAGTGTTGCTGCATTGGTAAATAAGAGATGAGTTGGAGATGCACAACATTGCATGAGGACAGATTGACGAGCGGGTCAGGCAATGGTGGAGTCATTAGACACACCACACTTCTGGAAATAGCTCACGCCACTGCTGTTTTCAAAACTGCAGTGTATTGTTTTCCAGCAAGGATCAATGGATCTTGCTCAAAACACACCCATGTGGCCATCTTAACAATAGGCAGATCTTCTAAGTTTTTGTTCCTGATTTGGTTTTTCATTCTCAGAGAAAAATTGTTTTTAACAAATATAGCTTTGAGGAAAATGTACTTTTTATTTGTACGATTTAAACTCAAATGACACTTATGATGCACGTGGCAGGAGGCAGTTGTAGATGACGTAACGGCGACCGTACCATCAGTGGGGGGACGGGGCCTGGAGGTCAACTTGCAATTATATCACCGAACATATAGCTCTCGCAATGAGGGTCAGCCATCAAGCGGCAATATCTCTTTCCCTCCCCCCCACCCCACCCCAACCCAGCAAACAAACTACACAGAAAAAACCGAACCAAATCCAACACTTATGCATCCCGTACAAGTTAAATCAATCAACAGGCCGGTTTGGCCTGTATAAAAAATGTGAGAACCTTCTGCAAAATTTCTACAACAGTTATAGTCTCTATGACACGATTTGTGACATGTCCCAAGTAAAAAAAAGAGTTGTGAATTGACAAAATATTTTTCTTTTGGAGCATGGAAATCAATCACTCTTTGTGCTTACAAAAAGAAATCATATGAAACTACGAACTTAAATACATCTGAGATATTTGATGTATGAATGGTAGTTCAAGGGTACAGTTAGACAATCATGTCACAAAGGAAAACAGATAGAAGAGGAAAACGGGGAAGAGGGTAATAGAAATCGGGTTAACGAAAAATTATATTTTGCCTTGTTACAAAGCACTAGTGGAGGATATGTTGAACCGGAGCAATTATGACTCATAATGATCGCAACCAGTGTTGAGTAGTGCAAAAGAGAGGCACGAAAAGGAAATAAACTGGTGCCTAGGAAGCGGAGGAAACGTAATGGAGCAGATCAGATTAGATCTATAACTATGATGCAGGAACATTAGAACCTTTAGAAATGAATAGACCTAGCGTCCGGAAAATAAGGACACAAGATTAAGTGAAAGGGCAAAGAGAATGCATAGTGCAGAGAGTGGAGGTGGGAGTCGGAGCTAGGCGACCGGCACCAGTGTGACTGTCCTCGCCGGTGGCGCAATGCGTGTGGAGCAACTGTGTGAATCACGCGCGTCGACAGCCGTGGTGGAGGTGGCGGATCCATAGAGAATGACTTGATGCTTTTTAACTCGTTGATTGGCCAGGGATTTTCCAGAAGGAGAATAGAAATTACTGGCGGTGAGTGCTGGCTATAACTAGCTTGTGTCTGTGATTCGGTACTTCTAGGTTCGGCGGCTTTATGACGGAGATACCGTTTTTCAAGAAGGTAAGCGTTCATTAGACTACTGTGTTTACTTCAGCGATTTTGTGACTCGGGGACTATGTGACTGTCAAGGGGGCAATGATTGTTATGTTTTGCTGTCAACTTGAAGCCAGTTGCTACTGTTTAGTTTTTAATGTATATTAGTAATTTATGCAGGCAATGATGTTGAGGGAAACTATAAGACTTTTGGCGACTGTCAGAGTGACTGTCATAATTGTTTAGAAGGCCGTATAGCTGCTCGTTTTACAAACGAAGGACATGTACTTGGTTCCATTAAGAAGACTGTGACTAGATCTATGTATTAGCGCCTTTTGTGTATTTGTGAGAGACTAATTAACGGCTTTTAATACACCTTTGAAGCCTTTCTTTTAATGTAGGTGTTTTGACACCCCCGTCTACAAAAGTTAGATTATGATTATCTATGAGTGGACTTCAACCCTGCCTGTCAGGGCTAACCCAGGCCGAATGGGATACACTCTCCCTAGAAGAAAGACTGAGTTCTGATCTCCTGAGTGCGATTGCAAAACATCACAGAGGCTAGTCTTTAGAAGCCTAAATGGTGGGGGTTTTTTTTGGGGGGGGGGGTTCCTTCGACTTTGGTAGTTGTCCAGACTATACGATTTTTGATAATCGGTTAAGAGACTATGATATGCGTATCGTCATTGATTTTATAGCGTTTATTTAATCTAAAGTGAACTGAGTGTAAAAAAAAACCCAACACAAAAAAGTGGAACAGATGAAAACTCAAGTAGTTCAGTTGTTACAACGAAGAATACCAATCTGCAGTGTCAATATACTTTTAATACAGTGTGATAAAAAACCCACAAAAACTAATAAAAATAAATAAACAGCGTTTATGCTGGGCAATTTCCATTTTTTAAAAGAAATGCTCAGTGCACATTACACAAAAAACACATCACATCTTAAAAATTAACCGACATGTGTGTAGGCCAACGTAAAACACAGTATTATGTATGTATATATATTATCTATCTATCTGTCTATCTATCTACCTATCTATCTATCTATCTATCTATCTATCTATCTATCTATCTATCTATCTATCTATCTATCTATCTATCTATCCATCCATCCACCCATCCATCCATCCATCCATCCATCCATCCATCCATCCATCCATCCATCCATCCATCCATCCATCCATCCATCCATCCATCCATCCATCCATCCATCTATCTATCTATCTATCTATCTATCTATCTATCTATCTATCTATCTATCTATCTATCTATCTATCTATCTATCTATCTATCTATCTATCTATCTATCTATCTATCTATCTATCAATCAATCAATCTATCTATCTGTAGGCCCATAGAAACATACTAAGAGAAAAACAGTGAAACTTGAATAATTAGAAATATTCATTCAAACATTCGTTCTTTATAAAATATAAGAAAAACATTTTCGTTCTCTCTCTCTCTTTCTCTCTTTCTCCCCCCCCCCTCTCTCTCTCTCTCTCTCTCTCTCTCTCTCTCTCTCTCTCTCTCTCTCTCTCTCCACTTTTTTTCTGAATATCTTGCACAAAATTGATCTAGAATGTTGTAAGTTGGAATAGAAGTTATTTATTCAAAAGGAATTTGTTTAACATAAAATTCATAAAGATAAACTTATTTTTGAAAAAGAAAACAACTTCAAGAAAAGCACCCATAAACGCAAAATACACGAATGAAAAATCTTTCAAGTGAAGTCATAAACTGAATGGGTTGCTTTTTTTCCTCCTTTACTTTTTTAACATTGAAATTTAATTTTTCCATCGCTGCAACATTTAAACGATAATTAATTTCTCTTATAGAATTAAAAAGCTAACATTGTTATTCTAGAATTCTTAAAGCTTGTGCTCGACATGTAACGTCCTCCGTTCGATTCGAAACATTTCTTGACCGCGTCGTTCGTGGTGTCCAAACATAAGGACCCGCCAGATCATGAATGTTTAAAACCTCACACACTGTAAACTTTTCATTTCAAAGTGTCTTCTAGACATGATAGGGGGTGGTGTGCCCAATAGACAACATTGTTGAGTTTACATATCCTGAAAGATGAAAATGGGCTCAGCTAATTGTATTTGAGAAACACTCACGCTTGTCAAGACGACCGAGGAACCATGAACACAGTGCCATGCTCTGATCTATGTGAACCTCACGAACATAAAAATGATACTGTCATAGGTGAAGATATACCTACAGAAAGTCGATTGTTGAAGTGTAGGAGAATCACTAGCCGCTCACATCGTCAAAGGAAAGATGTCTCATGCCACTCGACTACTGAATTCTGTATTCTGGTGACATTTAAAGGGGTGCTAACAGTGCGTGATCTACCTGTAATACTCGTTTTGTCTTGGAATTTTAAATTCTGATTCTCTATAGATTCAAACTGGCGGTACATCTCTATCCGCGACATTAAAGAAGGCCTTGAGGGCACTTTGATTTTCTTTCCGTACCTTGTGTGAAACTTACGAAATGTCGGGGATGATGAGTTTTAGGTGAAGCAATGCTCAACACAAAAAGGCTCTCTGCTCTTTGTTAAACTCAACTATGATCTCAACAGACAAAGAAAACTTGAAAAAACCCAGACAACATCTGCAAACTGCTGTAGCTTGCAACATAGCGCGATCATTGTGACTTTAAGCGGCAGGTCTTATGCGAACTGTATCATGTCCAAATATGGGGACACGGCAAAGAGTGGGTTGTTTTCTTTTGCGCTATTCAGTGAAAGACTATACTAGAGAGAGGGAGAGAGAGAGAGAGAGAGAGAGAGAGAGAGAGAGAGAGAGAGAGAGAGAGAGAGAGGGGAGAGAGAGAGAGAGAGAGAGAGAGAGAGAGAGATAGATAGAGAGAGAGAGAGAGAGGGGGGTACGGAAAAAGATGAAAAAATAGACTTATACATAGACAGAATGAGAGATAGAGAAAGGATAATAGAAAGAAAGAGAGAAAGCTTTTTTTTTGTTTTTGTTTTAGTAGAGGTTTTACAGCGCTCGCAACTGCATAAGGTCATATGAGTGCCAAGGGGTGGATGTCAACAGAGAAATCCTTGACAGGTAATCACACTTACTCTGCTCATCTCTCTAGCTTCAACAGCACACAGCTTCCACTTCGACTATCAAGGCACCCTGGAAATAGCGGGTCACAAGAGTATGACACATATACAAAAGAAGTAGAGGTAAATGACGACAGTAAGGATTAAGAAAGAAAAAGCAGCAGTTCCCTGCTGTAGTTCAGGCACATTTATGAGCATGACATTGTTGGATCAGCCCATTTACAATTGTACTGTGCATTAGAACGAGAAATGTTCCTCCTTTGGGAATGGCCTAAAGACACTTTAGTTAGTGGCACCGCCCCAGAAGATTAGGGAGAAAGTGGGAGCGAGAAAGAAAGAGAGGGAGACAGAAATAAAGTGGCGGAAAGATAGCGGCAGAGCGAGCGAGCGAGCGAGAGAGAGAGAGAGAGAGAGAGAGAGAGAGAGAGAGAGAGAGAGAGAGAGCATAATATTGTGCTATCATGTCAAATGCAAACTGCCAAATCTTCTGAGTCAAAGAACCTGTTAAAATTCTGATTTCTGTTTCCTTGCATGTGAAAAACAGATTCTCCAAAATATCACTGTTCTCTTTTACCCTTACACTCTTGAAATATCCCCTCTCCCTTTCACAGTACACTACTGTCAGGTAGAAAGTTTCCCGGTCTGATGCTTATCTTATTCGTGGACTGTCTCTTCAAGGGGATTTTAACCGGCACCTGTGGTGCATGGGTTAGGCGTTTTACCGTCGGACGCAGACGACTTGAGTTCGATTTCATTGTGGTGAGAATTTGTATTGAGCATCTTGGACTGTCTGCTGTGGCGTTGTATTCCCCTCATCCCGGGTTGGTCCTTACAGGAAAGGCTAAAACCCACCTCCTAAATAAAAAAATGAGCTTAAAAAAATTTCAAGTGCTTTTCTTGACATTGTTTACCCAGTGCATCCAGCACCAAATGGGTAGAAAAGGACCAATGTGACTGATGGCGGCATGAACCTTAATGGACATGACCCTGTTGAGTATCATTATGACCCGCAAGGGAGGGCCATTGGAACATTATACTCAGCCGCCTGAGGGCCACACCGCTAGCCCAGTGGGTATCATGGTGGGCTGCTAAGCAGATAGCCCTGTTTCGAATCCCCAAAGGATTTTTCTGAGCATTGGTTGTGTTTAAGAGTTGCAGGACTCTCCACACACTTGGCTAGGCCCTGTCGGAGGTGGAACTTAAGTTGGGAGATCCAGCTTCTTAAGTAACCCCACAGTGTTGAAATGGGCATTGAATCTGTACAATGTCCAATGATCTGCCGCCTAGAAAAGAGGTTTGTGGTACGTCTACGGTCTTTGAAAGTACTAATGAACTCGGTAAGGCAAACTACACGTAGGCCTCATACCGAGTCAAATAGATATAGGCCGGAGGAATTTTTACAGCCATTTTTAAGATTATATTTTTTAAAATGTAGGTGGTCTTTACGCCCCCATTGTTTAGTATATTTAAGGATGGTAAAATCTAACACCTAGCCTTCTTGGATAGAGGTGAAATATCTCCGAGGTCCTGTGTGCAAGCTGCGCTCCTTAAAGATCCCTTGGTGGTCCTAAAATCGATTAGAATAGGCTTCCGCCGTCACCCAGGCAAAATTCAAAGTTAATTCCTACCAAACTGAAAATGTTTAATGCTCCTAAGGTGGTCACATGGCCTTATGCAGTTGCGAGCACCGTAAAACACTTACCAAACTTAGCAACATCAAATAGAGCAAACATGCCCATCTTTTTAATATCATGTGTCATCACTTCGAATGTGATACACCATAAATTGGTGTATTTCGTCGACATGGCTTGATCAATTTATTGTAAAATCAGAGGGTACCTTTCTGCCCCCTCCCCCCTCCCAGCCCAAACCAATGTAAGTCGGCCAAAATCAGAAAACATAATTTCTTGGCGATCTCCTATACCCATTAAAAATTAAGAAGACAACCAGCTGTATGAAATTCCAATAACGTCAAAGATTTGTGACATGCATACGTGGTGCAAGCAGCAGTACAAACCAGCGAATGTATTTTCATTGATGAAATAGACAAACACATGTGGATCAACGACCCGTGGACAATCTCGCTGATGGAACGTGCAAATCGTCCAAGGCCGACATGGAACAATATATCTTAAAATGACATTCGCTGTGGGTAATGTTCGCGGCCTCTTAATCACGAGCTTTGCGGAGGAGAAATGACAGGTGACTGATTAAACCCATACGGTGTACATTATTTCGTTCCTATGTCAGATAGGGTGATTTATGAGAAGGAATTTAAAAAATATGACGGCGTCCAATATGACAGGGTTGTTAAGGCTTTAACACTCCCCTCCCGCCTTTTGTTTTTTTGTTTTGTTGAAAAACACGTTCACACAGCATTACATGAAATCAAAAACAAACATCAAGTAATTATGATTTAGAAAATTCACGACAATATTTTGTAAAATAAAGGCTGAACTTACCTCCCACAGTCCAAACGTCAGAAAAATATTGAAGATAAAATACCGCCGTCCTGTTCAGCAATGTTACCCCAACGGCACGAGCACAAACTTCTTAAGTGGTCCAGTTAGAGAATTACAGTGGGTGTCGCTTTCATCGAGGTCACATTCAACGAAAACTCGGCTCCAACGAGGTAATCCTTAATCCCCGATTTTTTCCTCTATATCTCTTTGTAAATGTACGTCAGCTCCAAAGAGGTTGCAAACAGACCAAAGTCGCTTTCAACGAGGTTGCGATAACCAAATTAAAGCAATTAACCGCCCCAAAAGCCAATAATTTTTCTCATTTCTCTCCATCTCACGCGAAGCACAAGGCCCATCCTCGATTCATAGTAGATTGTATTGCTAGATCTAGTGGGCCCCCTAATATGGGCCCCAGAGCCAAGAGGATGGGTGAGGGTTTGCCTACGACAGGGATGGGAGGGGGTGGGTGGTAACGCGATGCGGGCTATGTGAAACTGGATGAACTCTGGATGGGTAGGTCTAGATCGAGACTTTCATTTTTTTTCAATTTTCTTTTCTTCCCCTGATCAGAAAATCCAAGCTCACACCTTTACTTTATGTAGATCTAGAATTCTAGGCCTAGACGTGAGAGGGTATGCTTCCACACGGGGAGTGTCCCGGAAAAAATATTACAAAATGGAGAAATGACGGTCAGAACACAGCTCTAACACGCGTACACTGATGCAGTTTGAGATTTCCGCCATCAAGGGAACAACTGTTTTAATTACATGTACTGGTATTGGTACATCGTGTAATGTAATAGTTTGTCGCTTTTCTTTACTTTAGCCTTAGTCACGTTCAACGAGAGGTCGGATCCAACGAGGACAACACGCCGGTCCCGGCAACCTCGTTGAATGCGACACTCAGTGTATTTTTTCTGTATGTCGAACAGTCACATCGCATACATGTAATTTATTGGGGTTTTTTTCTCCTTCTTTAAAGCTGCTGTTAAAAAAACAAACAACAACAACATAATAGGAATACCTTAACATGGCTTTGACGATTTTCTTCAGTGCGTTACCGTCCACAGTCTTTTATAGTTGTCTCACGATCTGCTTCGTGAAATTAGACAACGATTACGTAACTCAAGCAAACTGGTTTTCCCAAAATAGGCAACAACTCCGTAGGTGTGTAAGGAAATATGCCTGTAGAGCCGGGAGAATGCTTCTAATAGGAAACGATGGCAACCTTTGCAACCGTTTGGTACGGTTATTCTTTGGAACCTTGTTTGACCGCGCCAAAGTTCCATCGACTGTGCTATCTTCGCTCCACCTCGAGTATTACCTAAGATTCCCTACTTTCAAGGTACTACAATCCTTCTTTGGGCTTTCGCTGTGAGTATTCTCACCCGAGGTGAGAAAAGTCCACAAATTCTTCTCATCCAGTTTTTACATTTCCGCCCTTTTTAGATCTAGATCTATTTCGTTGAGGTTTTGAGTTTTTGTATAGTCCTCTAACAACTTCTATTGCAATGTCTTGGTAGTAGAGACTCTTTGGTAATACTAAACTACATCTACATCTAGGCCTAGATTTTTAGATATTATAGACACTGAATGGGATTTTTAAAATAAAAGACGTATAGACCTATCAGGAAGTGTAGTCTATACAGTCTACGCCATAAGTAGTACAACAACCAGATCTAGATCTAGATCTAGAATCTAGATCTAATCTAGATAGATCCTATTCTAGATCAACAAACCTGTCGACATAAATTATACATTCGCCTTAAATAAAACGTGTTTCGCTCTAGATTCTTCCACAACACCCATTAACTTAACAGTTACTAGATTTATGTATCAGTAGGATCTAGATCTAGACCTAGGTCTTGACCTGCGATGTAAGAACTATTGCAATATAGATCTAGTTTAGATCTACACTCCGCCAATTCTACTGGATCAACAAACCTTTCGACATTCGCCTTTCACAAAAAGCAGTGGGTGACTACCATACTCATTAATATTTCAAGCCGAACATCATAGCTGCCAAAAACACCAACAGTCAAATTTACATTATGTTGTTAATTTGTCATGGGAGGAAATTTAAATGTTGTTGATGTCCAATGATGGCTTGTTGACCTCGGTCCAAAGGTCAAAAGTTGTTTCTTTGCAGTGTCACAGAGCCAAGATTAGCGCTAGGGGACTGCACAGTCCCCGAGTGGGTACAGTCCCCTTAACAACTTCCTATACTTAACTCCCACCTTTTTGTTTCTATCTATATCTCCGTCTATATGTAGCCGTGCAGTCCCGGCATTGAAAAGAATAGGACTGACATGGTGCTAGCGTGTCGTAGGAGGCAACTAAATGGCGAAACCAGGCATCATTGATACATCAGTGGAAATTCTCTACGCTGTATTCGAAAAGGTTTGACAAGAAGTGGAAATACTATCAGACTGGAAGGAAGGCCACCTTATCAAGCTGCCAAAGAAAGGAGACTTCAGCAATTGTAACAACTACAGAGGCATAACACTCCTGTCCATACCTGGGAAAGTCTTTAACAGGATAACTCCTAGAGAGAATCAGGCTGGCAACAGATGAGAAGCTAAGAGGAAACCAGGCAGGATTCTGCAAGAACCGATCATGTGTGGACCAGATCGCTACCCTGCGCATCATTATTGAGCAATCGCTTGAATGGAATTCACCACTAGTGGTCAACTTTATTGACTATGAAAAGGCATTTGACAGCGTGGACAGGGAAATTCTGTGGAAACTCATGCGGCATTATGGAATACCTGAGAAAATCGTCAAACTTGTGAAGACAACCTATGATGGAACAAACTGCCAAGTCTTCCACAAAGGACAACTCTCAGAACCATTCCAGGTACAGACAGGAGTGCGACAAGGATGCCTGCTCTCACCTTTTCTCCTCATACTTGCAATTGACTGGATCATGAAGGAAGCCACCAGAGGCAAGCGAAATGGAATACAGTGGATCCCTTGCCAGCAGCTGGACGACTTGGACTTCGCCGATGACCTTGCACTGCTCTCTCACACACATGCTCAGATGCAAGAAAAGACCAAGGAACTCAACGGCCTATCAAGTAGTGTTGGCCTACGTATACACCCGGGCAAGTCGAAAGTAGTGAAGCTAGGAAAAGTGTCAAGCCCTGCTGTGATAGTGGAAGACAATCCCCTAGAAGAAGTGGACTCCTTTACCTACCTTGGAAGTGTCATCGATGGTAAAAGTGGAACTAAGGCAAATGTAAAAGCAAGAACCGCCAAGGCAAGGTCAGCCTTCAAGCAATTATAAAAAATCTGGAAAGCAAGCGACATCTCACTGCACACCAAGATTCGACTCTTTAATTCCAATGTCAAGTCTGTGCTCCTCTACGGCTGCGAAACTTGGAAGACAACAAAGACAGTGCTGAATAAAGTCCAGACTTTCATCAACAGATGTATGAGGAGTATCTTAAGAATTAAGTGGCAGGATAAAATAAGAAACGAAGAGCTATGGGATATGGGAAAGGACAGGACAAAAGGATATAGAAGTAGAAATAGGACTAAGAAAGTGGCGTTGGATGGGACACACCTTCAGAAAGCCCAGCGGAAACATCACAAGACAGTCACTTCAATGGAACTCACAGGGAGCACGAAGTAGGGGTAGGGCACGAGAGAAATGGAGGAGACGTGGGGAAAGGGACATGAAAGAGATGAAGCTCACTTGGAACGAGCTAGGAAGGATGGTCCAGGATAGAGATAAATGGAAGGAGCTTGTATATGGCCTATACCCTGCCAGGGGTGATAGGCATTCATGATGATATCTCCGTCTGTCTGCAGAGATGTATTCCCTACAGCCCGGGTTGGCTCTTATAGCCGAAGTCGAAGAAACTGGTCTATAAAACTTTGTACGGAGAGATGTCTAATACATTTACAACGCATAACTTGCAACCTATTGAAAGAGAAAAAGTGTTCCTCTCATTAATCTGCTGTGTCACGCATTTTGAAATAATAATTCTGATTATTTTCCACAGGGCCAGTTCTAAACCCATGTCGTGTAGTGCTTACCGCCCAGGGATGACATCATCAATGACGTCGAGATCTGTGATGCTTTTGCTGATCTCTGCACTAGGTAAGATGAGAATGCGCAATGTCTTGAATATAGTGCTAAAATCACACTAGTTTTACTTTTTTAAAACGTATCAGGTTTTGTTGATGTTGATGATGCTATTGCTGATGTACCTGCTGCTGTTTCTGCCTTTGATGCTGGTGTTGTTGCTGGATGTCTATCTCTGTCTGTCTGTGTGTCTGTGTGCCTGTCTGTGTGTCTGTCTGTCTGTCTGTCTGTCTGTCTGTCTGTCTGTCTGTCTGTCTGTCTGTCTAATAATTGGAAAATGCAACTTAAACTCAAGCAGGACATATCAGTAACAGGTTAAACAGTCTTCATGTAAGTAATCCCTCATCTACATTCCCTAGAAGGAATGATTAGTGACAATTGTTCATCGCTGTAAGGTAAAATTAAAGGAGGAGAAATACATCTTTTCTCACATCAGCGCCATGTCCAGAATAGATTAGACATTGGCCGTTTTATTAGGTGTATGAGTTAACGTGTATAAGTTTGAGTTTATGACATATATGCTTAGGGTGATATAATACAAGTGACAGGAAAAGACGAGTCTATTTTATTGTTTGCACATGCGGGCTAACAGGTCAGGAGCAGAGGTGTTTTACAGTGGGTTGGAGTCCATGGAATTTATGCTGTCGTGTTTGCTATCACCATCATCATAGAAATTAATCACAATTACGTTGCCATTGTCTAAACCGTCATTAACATTCCATTCACGCCTACATATAACTGACAACTGATGTAAGCTGTAAGAAATGAATCCGTCCTTTTACGTGTTAATCAGAACACAATACGCGACGTCCTTTCTATCTGTGATCAGTTTCTTCCTGACTTCAGGGGCCTCTCCTCTGACATTGTCGAGAGTTATTCAGATGTTCCGGAAGCATGGTGACGCTGCCTGTCCTCGCCTCGTTCGCACAAACGAGCACTGCTAAAGAAAAGACATGTCACTGGAGACGGGGATCTCATGGCGCCGAGGATATCTAGTATCGAGGAACGGGAGGCATAGGCTTCTACTTGCCGTCATTTTTGTTTACAATAAAATGCTTTGTCTGTCGACGAAAGAGCTGGAATTCCGGAAACTGTCATGAAGCTTTTCGAATTTCACCCCATGTCCAGCGAATTATCCACTTTAATCAGTCTTACTCAGGTTTTAATTAGTCAGCGGTCACCTCTAACCATGTTTGTAAAAAGATAAATTCAAGCTTTCAGTTGCGGACAATGAATGACATATTACTCTTCGAAACTAATTTTAAAGATATTTCAGAGCCTTTGTGGGTGGATGGTGGGTGCTCTGATGTGATATGCTCCTTCTTTCCTAAGAAATATCTGTCGTGGGCCCTTGTGCATCTCATCCAATAGGTCCCAGATTCGAATTCAGATAGCAACGGAAAATTTTCTTCTCTAAAATTTTCTCTTTTCCCATCCTTTCCTGCTCTCTAACAATGTTATGTCGTCTACTTTCTGCCTCCACCCGGTCACCCCCTTTACCCCCTCGTCTGGGCTCTTGACTCTTTCTGCAGCCTTTCTACTGCTACTCCTTGGATCCTTCTTATAGTTGTCTTTCAGCCACACCCCTCTTATGGTAGGTAAGATCCAACACCTTGTCTTCTCGGATAAGGGTGAAAAATATCGGAGGTCCCGTGTGCAAGTTGCGCACGATAAATATCCCTCAGTGGTCCAAAAACCAATAAGAGTAGGCTTCGGCCCCCACCAGGTCAAAATTCAACATTTCCTGTCAACTGAAAATGTTTAGTGTGTCCTGCGAGGGCCGTAAAACACTTACCACTCCAAAAAGACCCAACAACAAACAAATAAAGAAACAAAAATAAACAAAAACAAAACACAAACAAAAACACCCCCGCCACCCCCCCCCCAACAGGAAACAAAACTAAAAAAACAACAACAAACAAACAAAAACATCTGTCGCCCCTATCTCTCCTCCATTTTAGTGTTTGTTACTGTCTTGTAACACCTCTAATCTTCGTCACTTATATGACCTAACTGTGTTGCAAGTACCGCAAAACACTTACTAAATACACCAGTCCTGTATCTCAGAAGAATCAGTAAGACAATGCACCTTATTTCAACTGACATTGTATGCACGCTGGCTTTCTCTTTTGTGCTCACCGCTACCAAAATCATTATTAATTCTTAAAGGACGGAATAGTACCAGATAACTTGATATATGCCATATTAAAACCATTTTTGAGAAAAAAATAATCTCATGATCAAAACAGGCTGAAAAACTATAGACCAGTGCCGAACCTTCTTTCCATATCTAAAATTCTCGGAAAAGTAGTCTTACAGCCTATTGCCCTTTCAAAGTTCAACAATCTTTTCTGTCAGCACATTAAAAAAAAACACTGTGAAAAGTAAGCTGGGAATGATATCTTTCTTGGAATTAGACCGTAGCAAAGTTGTAAGGCTTTATCTATTAGATCTGTCAGCAGCTTTGACAACATTGTTCACGGAATTTTACCAAAAAGACTAGAAATCACATTTGGCATTCATGATTCTGCTCTCATTTGTTCAACCACTATCTGTCCAATGACAGCCAATCTGTTGCAATTAAAGGCATCAAGTAACAAAAGGGCATTCTTAAGTTTGGTGTTCCCCAAGGTTCGGTTTTAGACCCAGAACCTTTTACAAACATACGCAACTACTTGCTGTCAAAACACAAAAAGTATCAACTCAGCTACCACATCTAAACTGAAAACACACCGATAAAATATGGCTTTTTTAAAATCCCGGCAATGCCAATGAATTGAAAGAGCGAGTAGAGAAATGATGGTAAAAAAGGATGTGTGAAATAAAATTATATATATATAATATATAATTATATATATATATATATATATATATATATATATATATATATATATATATATATATATATGAACAAACCCAAACAACCCAGACACCATCTTATTTTGAAGTTTAAAAAATCTAATGATGTAAATAGAAGCCATTCAGAAAGCGAATATACAAGTATATTCTTTTACATTGGTGTATATTTACATGTAGCCACATCCTTGAATAACCTAGTAAAGAATGACATTCGATGTTTGTACCTTAATCTCGGAAGAACCAGTAAGATAAGAAACTGGATGTGAGCTGATAGGGCATGTATGCACATTGTCTCTCTTATTAAACTCTGCCCCCTCCCCCTGTGCCAAATGTACTAGATCCTCTCCTCTTGTCAAACCCTGACGATTGCAATTCAGTTGTGCTTGATATCTCATGTGAGATATTGGGAAATTTTGAATGGGCAAAAATAACACCGCAAGACTAGTATTGAAGAAACAGAAAAAAACCCGTATAATAAATTGTACAAGTTCTGCACTTACCTTCCAGTTGAATAAAGAATCCAATGAGAAATTTCCACCATCAGCGATAAATGCCTTAAAATAATGTTTTATCATATCTGCCTCGGCTTTTAACACCCCATGTTCCATACCCTAAGTTACTGTTATCCATCTACGCATGGAAATTCAGAGCCCTTAGAATGTAATTAAAATAAAATAATATTTTTTCTCTAAAATTTAAAACTCCTTGGCCCAGGAACTCTGGGAAACAACAAATTTCTATACGTTTAAGTCACTGCGTAAGCCTCATTTATTTAAGTCTTAGTTGGAGTGTTCTATCAGGTATTTACGTTTTTCGTTTTTACTACTGACCTTATAGGAATTTAGTTTATGTATAACTGAGAAAGATCTTCCTTATATCGCTGGATTGGTTTTCTCGTTGCATGAAATGTTTTTTCTTGTTTATGTGAGTTTTTATCGAGTGTAAAAAAGAGGAACTACATTGTATTTAAAGGGCAATAACTTGGTCATCGTTGAAGTAATTTCAACATAACTTCGAACAAATAAAACTCAGCCAGGAGGACATCACGTTTGTCGATATAAAATAAACGAGAATTGAGTAAAATGTAACTTCTTAAAACTTCACCACGTTATATTTCAAATAGCACTCTGCGTACATTGAAGACCAAATTTTTGCAAAACTGCTATCGCTGAATACACTTTGTCACTGTGGATAAGGTGGCTATTTTAAATCGAATTCCCCTGGTGTTGATTATTTCTCTCCACACAAGCTCCAATACGCCACTGGAAATTTTATATCATAATCAACGTCATGGCAAGCTAACGGGTCGATTCTTTGAACCTACTTTTTTACATTAAGTTTCAGTTTCAGGTGCTCGAGTGTTTGTGGGCTGTGTCCAGAGACTCTGTCTGTTAGGTAGAAAAAAGTTAAATAAAAACCCCCCAGCAAACAAACGTGAAAGGAAATAAATGAAGTGTTCAAATAGGGGAAAACGGCGACCTTTCATTTAGAAGTTTTGAACATGAAAGGAATTTTCCAAACCTTTCTTGCAGCCATACAAAGGCCAATCTTGACGTGTGGGGCGCGGCTCCATCTTACTGTAACCAGGCTTTGTCACCAGCATAACACTTTCTCCTCCTCAATCGTCTCCTTAACGTCTTCCTTAGCAGGGTCTTGTATCCATCTGATGTGACTGTCGTGGTTTTACAACATTCGTCCTTAAACCAGAACAGGCAGTTCATGTCCCCGTAGCTCTCGCTTTTAAGAAGTAAAGTTTTGCGTTTTACCCAACTTCGGTTGAAATTTGTTAAACTTGATTTTGTTCGAACACGTGAATTGGTTTCTTTATATTTACAGGCTTGATGTCCTCAAGGTGAATTTTATTTGATCAAAGAATTGTCGAAATTAATGCAGAGATGACCGAGTTCTTGCCCATTACATGGGTCCTTCTTTAGACTCTCTCTACTCTCAGTAATCATGCTATCGGAGCACAGTGCTCAGAGCTTATGATATATTATACTGGCGATCAAAAGAAATGTACCACTTTTTGACCTCGTCAAAATCTCGACTTTACGTTTTTCCCTTCACGCGAATAATCCTAATTAGTCCAAAAAGTACAAAACGTAAATGCTGTTATAAGAATAACATGTTTGTGCTTCAATTAGTGTTCACAGCACCAACACTAGGACATAGAAAATTAGCATGTTTTCCGACCACGTGACGGATTTTTTCTATTCCTTGGTTTTTAATAAAGTTTATAAATAACCGCAATAACATTTGATAAGACTAGGTCGCTATCTTAAAATTACAATTTTCTATTTGCTCACTAGATCTACCAAGTTTTGAGAAATTTGACGTAAAACATTTTAAGTTCCATATTTCAAGCTCTTTCGAATGCAATTCTTTGAACATCTTTTAACTTTTCGGAATAATCCAATGCTTTTGATAGAGCAGTTAGAACATTTGATTTCTGACCTCATGGCCTTAGTATCTCAAAGGATTAAACCTGTCAGGTAGAACAATGCAATTCTAACGTAGCGCATTGTCACCCAACAAAGATTGTAGGTTTAACTAAAACGTCAGATAAATAGAGCCATCGGCGAGCTCTGCGTATTTTTGCTATTACCAAGACAGCAAACGTCAGTTCTCTTTTAATTTTGAATGTCCTGGCAACAGCAGGAACGCGAGGAGCATACTGATGGTCTGATTTATCTGATTTTGAGTTAAACCTACCATCTTTCTTAGGTAAGAGTGATCAAATGTTATTTAGGTTTTTGATAGATAAAGACCTACACTTCATTAAAAAACAAAGAATGGAACATATCCGCATCGTGGTCAGGTCAAAATGCCAATTTTATATTTTTCTGGTGTTGGTGCTGTGTACTCTAATTGAAGCGCCAAAATATTATTTTTATAGCATGTCCTACTTTTGAGAATACTTGAAAGAAAAAGCATGACTACTCAAAACTCTAGATTTTTACGAAGTAAAAAATTGGTACCTTTCTTTTGATCGCCAGTGTATTATTTATATGGGTTGGAGCGCTAAATAAATGCAATCTATTTTGCTACATCTGCCTCTTACTATTATGATTAATCTGTTTCAGCACACATCAGCATTGGAGGCATTTACATACCACGTCGACAATACAACTTCTTTATCCCACCGGTGGCGGACACTCCCGATCTGACCATCAAAATCCCCGTCCTGGAGAACTCGGCTGTCCAGTGTGAACCTCGACAGGCCAACTTCTTGACCACTCTGTCCGACTTCGTGGACACCGCTTACGAAAATAATGCGATCGTTCTTCGATTCATTGGCAATGTCAACGCATCTATCTCCGATGGTGAGATTTTCTGTTTAATTTGTCTTTAAACGAATGGGATGCTGCGGGTAGATAAATGTCAAGTTATGTGATTCTGTGATAATTAGAAGAACAAAAGGAAAAGCTATATTTTTCTTGTTTTGTCTTCATGATTCTCTATCCCTTATAGCGTGACCCGTCCGCACAGGTTGTTGAGCTAAAAGAAGCACGCTATTACAAGAACATGTTCTCAAATGAGAGTATACCATTATACATGAGGATATAAAATCATAGTTTTAGCCCAGAGGGCGGTGCTACTGACTAAAGTGTCTTTAGGCCATTCCCAAAGGGGGGACATTAACATGTTCTTATGCACAGTAGCATTGTAAATGGGCTGAGTCATCAATGTCATGCTCATAACTGTGCCAGAACTGCAATAGGGAACTGCTGCTTTTTTTTCCAAATCCCTACTATCTTCATTTTTCCCTCTACCTTTTTTGTATGTTTGTCACACTCTTGTGACCCGCTATTTCCGGGTGCCTTGATAGTCGAATCAAACTTTGTGCTGTTGAAGATAGAGAAGTGAGCAGAGTGAGCGTGGTTCCCTGTAAGAACTTTTCTGTTGACATCCACCCCTTGGCGCTCATATGACCTTATGCAGTTGCGAGCGCCGTAAAACATCTACTAAAGTTAAAAACTAAAAAGAAACAATGACAAAAACTGCTTAAAACGTTACATGACCCCAAAGCTAAAAAGGTCCCAAAGATAGAACTTATTTAACACTTCATATTACACCAAGCACAACAATCACAGTAGAACGGTACATCCTGCTTTCTTTGTATGCGTATCGGGGCTTCATCCACGGTTTCATTTCCTACTTAGGCTGAGGAAAGTCTGGTTTTGTTTACCACTCCACTCTCTGACGAATTGTTTTGAAAGTCAGTATAATACTCTCTCTCTCTCTCTCTCTCTCTCTCTCTCTCTCTCTCTCTCTCTCTCTCTCTCACACACACACACACACACAGACACACACACTCACACACACGCGCACACACACACACACACACACACACACACACACACACACACACACACACACACACACACACACACTCACACTCAGACGCCCACACAAGTCGATATAATACACTGTGTGTATATATGTGTGTGTGTGTGTGTGTGTGTGTGTGTGTGTGTGTGAGTGTGTGTTTGTGTGTATCTGTGTGTGTGTGAGTGTGTGTATGTGTGTGTGTGTGTGTGTGTGTGTGTGTGTGTGTGTGTGTGTGTGCGCGCGCGCGCGCGCGTCTGTGTGTGTGTGTGTGTATAATATATATGTGCGCGGGTAGGTGTGTGTATGGGTGGGTGTGCGATAGAAAGGGAAAAACGTAACTGTATCGTGTAGTCTTCTAACTTGCCCGTTCCCGTTTTTAAAAATTTCAAACAGAACCTGTCACGTTTGACGTGACGATCACATGTGACGCCGACACAGAGAGCAAGAGTCACAACTACTACCGACAGTTCCTCACTACTTCTGTTACCATCGTGATTCAAGCCACTCCCACAGAGCTGCCTCCTGATTTTCACCGAGACACCGTGAGCGGGCAACTCTTCAATGCGAATGTGACAAAACAGTTGTGTTTCGGTGGAGATCTCTTGGCTTACAATGTGACAGAAAATGACAAGAATGTTCGACTTGACGTAATATCCGGTTACAGGAAGTTGATCATGCCGGAAGGACTGGAGGCTACATTAATCCCTAAGCAAGGTCAGTGAATCAGCGTCAACCGTTTGGATCTTGTCTATCAAGCTATGTGAGTGTCTGGCTTGGTTGTAATTCTAACTGACAATCTTTCTGTTCACCTCGTCTTCCCTTTGACTAGCATTCTACCCTATTAGGCGTATTTTAATGTAGACGTTTTTACTCTCCCTATCGACACCTGCCTGTCTGGGCCAACCCGGGCTGAGAAGGATACAAAGTTCCAGCAGAATAACCGAGATACTTGATACAAATTCTTCCATCTCGAGAATCGAAGTCGGGTCCACCTATTGTGACCTCGTCTTCCGCCTGATAAGCCCTCCATCCCGTCCTTATAGAAACAGAATATAGAACTGCATCTCTTGGTTTTTGTGTTCTCATGCCTGTAAAAACTCATGCCTGTAAAGATGTTTAGAAGTCTGTATATTCTCTCCTCAGTGCACACAGTGCTTGTCAATAATCGTAGGAAATATGTTTACCCCCCCCCAGTTGTTCCCATTTGTTTTATGTTTTTTCAGACTTTTTTAAACTGGTGCCAGCATCATCCTCTTTGCCTTCCTTTAAATACTTAGGGCGACCCAACATACATTCTGTTGTGATCAAAATATTGTATCCTGGATGGAAGCATTTATTATCCAGACAACATTTTTTTTCTTTTTCCAAAATATCAATTGTCACTTAGCAAAGTCTTTAAAACTTGACAGCTTTTCTTTTTTTTTCCATATCGGTCAGCTTCTTTCACCTTGTTAAAGTGTACAATTCTCGTGTATGGATATCTGAAAAACACGTTCTCATACTGCAAACGCATAATTAGGCCAAAAAACAATATCAGGAGAAGAAGATTCTAGCACACAGAAGTGATCAGATCAACCCCCCACCCCCAAAAGAAAAAAAATGTTTTGAGAAATCAATTTACAAAAGCAGGAAACTGATCAAATTTTGACACCTTTGTTTAATTAAACGTAAAGTTGTTTTTCCCGCATCCGATCAGGACATTGGGGATTGCCTTGTTAGTAAGACAACTTCCTGGGCCTTGGGCATAATGTTGTGGTTAGGGTGGCCAGTTCCTTTCCATGCCGCCTTTACTTCCCCAACTCGAAGTCAGATACCCATTTTTTGTGGGTGGGCAGAAGGAGTCGAAAAAAAACAACGTGTCCGAACTGAGGCTCGAACCCAGACTTTCCACATCGGAGACGAGCACACTAACCGCTCAGCCACCGCACCCTGAGCTTACTATTTTAAAATTAAGGCAGTGTAAACACCTCAGGCGCAGCCAAACAAATAACTTCACCTCGAGCTCCCAAATCTGAGTGTTTTATCAATATTGGGGCTGCTGTTAGTAGTCAGAGCTTCGCCTTCCCCTCTCTTCCACCCTCACACACACGCCCGCCCGCGCACAAAATCTTCCCTTATTCTTCCAGGAAGGGACTAATGGGATCTTTAGTGATGAAAAATGAGCTCCCCGGGTTGTGTTCACGTGCATTCATGCGATCTAACAGAACTTGTCATTGGCTTAGCAATGACACGCGACGGGACACATATTTTATGGTATCTGGATGCAGCCCCCCCCCCCCCCCCCCCAAACCAAGGAAAAAGTAAAGTAATAGCACGAAGACTGAAAAATACCAAAGAGATTATGTATACTCGAAGAGTAAGAGCTCGTGACAGTGACGCCACCCACGTAAACAAACAGGGCTGCATGTGCCCACTCTCGATGGGACGATGAGCTTTGGGGCCACGAACGACAGAGAGTACTTTTTGATAGAAGCGCGTGGATGCACAAGGGCGGTCTTGGGAGGAAACCTACTAGCTTGTACTGAAATGTGGGGGCAGGATGGTGTTTAATACTTATTATTTAATATACCACGAGTTGTTCACTTTCATCTGTCAGCGGTTAAAACGGGATAAAATAAAATTGCTTTGTTTAATTTTCTCAGATCTTTAAATGCGGGTCTAACAGTTGGCTGTCCAAACAGAAATCTAGAAACCCATTAATGTAAATCTCTGCACATTAAGGTTCTAGTGGGTTTTCTGTGATGTTAGTGTAGAGTATGTTGAAAATAAAATGAGATTTATAGCACACACCACACCTAAATCATAGAAATGTTGATATACAGGGTGATCCAAAAAAACCCTGTACTACTTGTTTTGTTAATATTTTCCTCCACACTGAAGTTTTGCGTTTCAAATTTGTACACAGCAATTGTTGAGTGGATCCTTGTGTTTCGCAACCTCTGAGCATTACGAACGACGCGTAAAAATGTGTCGTGTCCAAAGAAGGACATATAGGTTATTGGTTCACGGAATTTAAAAAAAAATAAATAAAAAATCAAACTCTGTATGAGAAAAGACATATTGTTTAAAGGTTACAGGGATGGAAAGATTAGATTTCAAAAATAAAAGGAAAGGAAAAATCAAACCAATCATTTCTTGGTTTTCCTTTCAAGATCTTTTAAATTGATGTCCTTTTGCATTTATAGACGATTTTTGACAAAGCCATTTCCGTTTTTGGAAATATGTTTCTTCTTTGTGAACTTTATATCAAACAAAAATGAATTATATTCCAAATTAAAACATTCTAGTACAAATCTTGTACGAGATATTTTTTAAAAAGTTCTACAATTTTGTTTTTTGGATCGCCCTGTACATGTATTTGCATCAGCACATCATTTCATTTTTAACCCCTTTGAAACGCTGTCCAACAAGCGGGTGAATGAGTACTTTTCGAGACTCACGCGGTGATGAAATCGAAAAGCCTAGGGCCTACACTGAACTGATTTCGCTGGGACGTGTTGCTGTCTCAAACTGAGTTATTTGTAGGCTAGAGTACTATAAATCATTTATTGCAGGGATCCTGTGAATGTACCCAAAGGGCGGTGTTTACTATAGGGCTCAAATACAGAAATTTTAATTATTAGATCTATATTAAAAAAAAAGTATTTTTGCTTTGTCGCTGGCCTACAGGAGTGACATGCAACGGTAGGAATGCATTACTAAATTAAAACACACATATAAATGAGCTAGTTTTTTTTCAACGTGAACAGATGAAATTGAACGCGATATTAAAGCTTGTGAAGGCAAGGATGACGGCTCAGATTGTTCTTGTAAAAAGGCCATGCCGATGTCATACGCACGTGATGTCACTGACACGAACTTAAGTACTATTTATGCGCTCTTTGACTAAATACGCAGTGTGAGTCGTACTGTTTAAACCATAATTGCATCAGTTGTATAGTGTTTTGTCGCTGTGTCGCTCGCAGACTTTGGAGAATTTACTTCGAGTGCCGCTGTCTTTCTGCGGAGAGCATTGTATGCCGCTCAACTAAAGCTGGCCCTGCCTATCGAAGCCGGTCTCCTATTTGGTCTAGATCATCTCGATAGGGTCATACAAACACATACATGTAAAAATATAGTACGGCAAAACGAATGAGTGTAATGGGCAAAATAAAAATATTTCTTTCGTGCCATTGTACTTGCTCTTACAAATTCTGGTAGAATTTACCAGACTTCCACGTTGAAACAGACGTACGCAGCCAGAAACTAAATTCGTACGTGTATTGTTAAATAAGTGCTAAATTAGTTATTTGTAATGTCATAAACAAAAGTGAAAAGATCAAGCAAATTCAGCAGTTAAAATTTTTAAAAAAATAGATCTAGGGTATATTTTTACATCTCATACTTAATGTATAACAGAAATCAAACGAAGAATTGCAGCAGCTAAACATGGAACATCTCAATGACAACCAAAATAAATGATTTAAAAGGCCAATTGGCTGTGAATGCTGAACAATTGTCAAAGAAAGTGAACAATAAAATAGAAGCAACAGAACGAGTCACTTAAGGGATCAATGAGAATTTCGAGGAAGGAGAAGAAACCAAATGAGGCAACACTAAAAGAAGCCAGTGAAGGCCGCTCACTAATAAGATAAAAAACAATCAGAAAGAGACAAACGCAGATCCGTGGACAGTTGAAACAACATGAAGGCATGGAACATCTTGTTCTCACTGGTAAAACTAGAGAGCAAAAGAGGCAAGAGTAGACAAAGAACAATTTACTTTGACAACCTGAATAGATGGATGGCGGGGAATAACGTGGATAGTAATACTGGTAGAGCATCTGTGCAAAGATAAGAACAGCGAACCATGACTGTTGGTATCCGCTTCAGGAACCCGCGCTTCAAGTGAGATTAAAAAAAAAATTGTTTACACCCGGACGACCACTAATTTTTTCTTTTAAGACGTCTTTGATATCTTTTGCTTTTTTTCCTTTTGATTTCATTTGAACAGCTCAGTTTTATCAACAAAGGAGAACGCAGATCGACCTACTTATACACACATGATGAATACCTATCTAATTTCTTATATTCTGATGGCTAAATATTTAAGCGAGCTCTTCACATAAAAACATAGGCTACTTACTTTACTTTTCATTTTCCTACCTCTGGTATCCTTAGGATGTCGAAGGGAGATGCAGGTTTCGGCCCTGTGCTAAGTGTGTGGCGTCTGTGATAGATATATTATGCTGTTCCTGGACCTTTTAAACCCCACCCAGCCTTTCTTCGTCTTCTTGGTCGGATTCACGGGTGTGGTAAGCTCTTACCGCTAGTTGTTTCTTGGGCAGTCTGGTTAAATATCCGACCCTTTTGACTCTTTGACGCTCAATGAAATTTATTACAGGTGGTATTCCGGTTTGTAGGCGTATGGTCTCGTTCCTTATGCAGTCTCTTCTTGTGACATTGATGGTTTGCCGAGACACCTAATTTCGCATGCATTTTTACTGCTTTTGTAGGGACCATGATTGGTACTGGTATTTTAAGGTTGGTATGAAGATGCTATGGATAGCTGGAATTTCACTTCTGTTGGGATGTTCCTGTGATTGAGCAGAGGTGATAACTAGTAGGTCACTGCATTTGTCTTCATTGTTCTTGTTTCCATTTCTGTGTCCATACGCCCATCTTGTGTGAAAATGCTTCCAAAATATTTTAATTCCTCTACTTGTTGGTGTTGTGTTCCGTCAATAAGGATGTTTCCCTGGGTTTCTGCTGACCTTCATAACTTTTGTTTTTGAAATGGGTATTTTCATGTTTATAGAAATATAATGGACTTAAAAGGCTTTCACTGGTTACCATCTGTCCGTCTCAAGGAAAATTGTAGTACTGGTTTCACTTTTATAAATGAAACCACATTCTAGGGTAACAAACTTTGCAGATAAAGCTTGCAAGTTGGCGTGATGACACTGTTTTTTTTCCACCATCGAGGTTTTTATTTAGTTGTGCTGATGAGACCCTGTGTGCCTTCCTTCTTCGTGCTAGTAAAAACCACTATCCTCCAAGCAGTGCGGTCGTTGGACATGACCTCATAGCTATCTGGTTCGATATTAGCCAGGATCAGGCCTCTTTCCCTGTGTCCACATTTTTTACCCTTACGTCTGGTCGGCTGATTGGCGGAGCAACCAGAGTGGATCATTTGGGACACGACCGGCCCGACGGACATGGCCCAGCTGCCTGGGGCGTCTCTGACTGAGGACAGAGAACATGCTGAGTACGCTGGTACGCCTCAGCAGTTTGTGTCGGAGACACAATCCTGCCAACATAGATGGAAACTGGACCCTAAGGGTTAAACTGGGTTTTCTCGTTCTAGTGAGCTTGTTTGTGAGCACCAGTGCATGCGTCCCCACGTTAGTGGACATGTGTGTCGCACACGTCTGGTCCAGATGTCCCCTGAGTCCACACAGCTCGGCCTGATAACTCAAGATGACCGTTTACATCGGCCACTTTCAGACACTGAGAAAAGGCTATGGATGGGCCAAGAGTACATTGTCAAACGGTGCTTCTTGTCGGCGACAAGGAATTACTGCTCTCGTTTATGCTGAAAAGGCTCACAACTTATCTCTTTAAATTTTCCTTTCATGTTTTAGTATTGCTACGCATACCACTGATAATACACTGTATAAACTTGGCCGGTCTGTTCTTGTTTCCAACTTGAGGTCGAACTGTCCGTTTC
Source organism: Aplysia californica (assembly GCF_000002075.1). Classification (NCBI taxonomy): domain Eukaryota; kingdom Metazoa; phylum Mollusca; class Gastropoda; order Aplysiida; family Aplysiidae; genus Aplysia; species Aplysia californica. The sequence continues at coordinate 1,620,736 of NW_004797319.1, read as the reverse complement.
AGGCATGGGGTTTGAGGGCGCCTCTGGTAGGTCCTACTTCTTTACTTTTCCTCTTTTGTCTCTGTTTGTCTGTCTTACTTTTTCCCAGCACAAAATGACCATTATTGGGTTGATATTCTTTTCTTTACCCAAACAAATAATGCCCGTTTATGGCTTCAAATAATTTCCACTGGCCTTTTGCCTTCTTTTTTCTCCCCTCCCCATACTTTTTATTTGCAGTTGTCTGTTGGTACAGGAAGCTCATCGACATAGCTTGCTCAATATTATTTGCTATCTTGCGAAACGAATATTTACACTATCAAGAAATGTAGAAAAGAATGATTTGAGAAGAAAATGAAACCCGCGAGGCTCTTCGTTGATTAATATTAACAATGTATCATTACAGCTACCTTATAGACGCCGAGAGAGAGAGAGAGAGAGAGAGAGAGAGAGAGAGAGAGAGAGAGTGAGAGAGAGAGAGAGAGAGAGAGAGAGAGAGAGGGAGACAGACAGACAGACAGACAGACAGAGAGAGAGAGAGAGAGAGAGAGAAAGAGAGAGAGAAAGAGAGAGAGAGTGAGAGAGAGAGAAAGAGAGAGAGAGAGAGAGATGAGAGAGAGAGAGAGAGAGAGAGAGAGAGAGAGAGAGAGAGAGGGTACAAGTTATCCCCTTTTTGTCTAGACGTGCTGCTGTCCTATTGGCTACTGTAATGAGTCAATTTGTCTGTTCTGGTGAACGAGTGCCAGTGATGACGCTATCAATAACAACACTGCTGGCGTACAAATGTCACAGGGCCTATTTTGATGCGTTTGGCAGTGGAATTTCCAGCGCACCCACGTTATTATCTGTTTCTGGCAGCCAGTTTCCCCTTTCCTGATGCACAGAAAAAAGGAAACGTGTCTGTATGTATACACACATACAGTCATTGCTTGGTAGTAGATAGATGTGTTGTTCAAGAACACACGCCAATGACTTCTGTATAGAATCTACCGATTTTTTTTCATTCCTACGCGAAACTTCATTCGCGACTAGGGCGAAATGTCAGGAAATCCTCCAATTCAAGTTGTTTACGATAAACTGGGTTCGACTCAGTTGTTATATTTTATGATAATAATAGAGCTCGCGACAGTGACGCTACACGTGTCAGACATGGGGGTCATTTTGCCCTTATTGGCATGGCCGGCACGCCCCCATTTACACGAACAATCTGAGCCCCCACAATGCTCCCCACTGTCTCTAGCTCAGTAAGCACGCACTGCTCTCACAATTCAGTATAATCTTATAAAGTTCCTCTTTAGAGCATTGAGACGACTCCACTAGAGTCTTGAAAAGTGCTCTCAGTCCGCTATCCCCCCCCCCCCCTCAACACTCAGTGTTGTTTACGTGAGTGACGCCATTGCCACGAGCTCCTGTGTTATAATATATTATAACCCCTTTGGGTGCGACTGCAGGAACCCAACTACCCATAATAAATTATGCCACTGGGTGACTAAAATCTCGTATTTAAAATGTTTGCGTAAAACAAAGTGGACAAAACACAAAGGGCGAGAAAAAACAAACAAACCCCAATAAAAAAACAAACACCCCCAAAACAAACAAACAAACAAACAAACAAACCAACCACCCCCCATTAAAAGAAGAAGAAGAGCTACAACGACAACCCTCCCTTTCCCCTCAGCCCCCCCTCCCCCAAACTCCAAAACGGTGAACAGTTACCACCCAAACACAATCTCATCGATATAGATCTACGCTTGACATTATTTTGCCACTTATTACCACTCGTAGCCACTATTTCACCCCTTCGCCCCCCCCCGGCCCCAAAAACCCCATACAAAAACACACTTTGGGGATTCCCGTTTGTGTTCATTCCAGCAGGTTTTTATTTGTTTGTTTTGATAAGTGTTTTATGGGGCTTGCAACTGCATAAGGTCATTTGACCGTGCGGGACACATGAAGCATTTTCAGTTTGGAAGGAATTTTGAATTTTGCCCGAGTGGCTGCCGAAGCCTCCTCTTATCAATCTTAAGACCACCAAGGGATCTTTAACGGGTGCAACCTGCACCTAGATTTTTTGCCCTGATCTGAGAAGGCTAGGTGTTCAATCTTACCGATCATAAGATAAGGGGGGAGGCTGAAAGACACCAGTAGATGGAACCAAGGAGTAGCATCAGACAGGCTGCAGAAAGAGTCAGGAGCCCAGAGGAAGGGGCAAAGTGGAAAGGGGGAGGGGCGGGGGCAGAAGGTGGAGACGAAAGCTGACGACAGTATGGTACATGGTTAGGGAGCAGGAAAGGAGGTGAAAGGAAAAAAATACAGAAGAAAATTGTTCTCTCGCTGTCAGGTTTCGAAGCTGGGAGCTATTGAATGAGGCGAACACCGTAACGTCAAGAGCACGAGTGTTCCTTTCTGTAGGTTTTGGAGAACAGTGGGCGCTCACATTTTTAAAAATGGAATTGGAAAGCAATGACAATAAGTTGAAGGGCCCCGAATTTATTGTCTGTCTCCGATAGGAGTAGACCAAATGGTCTAAAAGCCTTTGAAAACACCACAAAACAACCCAAGGTCGAGAGTTCAAGTCTTTGATTCAAACCAGGACCATTTGCTCCGTAGACCAGAATTAAACCAACTGTGCTTACGGAGCTCTCATGATATACATTTGCTATCCGTATTTACGGGTATCCAAGGAATTTTCCATGGGTTCCAGATCAGGCGTCACTCTGATGTTATTCTTCTGCAGGAAAGTCTGTGTGAGCTGTGTGCCTTGTGGTCTTCGCTCATCATGCTTTGATGTAAGGCCTTAACGCCTTTGAAAAAAAAGGAACCACAACCGACCGAAGAATAGCGTTGACGTATTCTCCATCAGTCACTCCTCCATTGTGTCAACCACCTGGATTTTGGAATATGACAGGACCAAGAACATGTCTTCTACGTATGCCGCATAGTGACATCGTTGATAGTCCTCCCCAGGCATCGTGTTAAGCAATGTCTTCTGGGTGATGCCTTAGGCCATCTCGTCTATGCGAGTTCTTCCATTTGCCTTGTCGCAACGGATTTGCAGTCTTATAGTATTCCATGCAATGGGTGATAAACCTGAACTGTTTTTCACAGATTTGCACTTTGCAACAGAACATAACTGAACCAAGCATGTTGTAGCGATACCGGGGTGCCAGGATTGTTCCTTTGTAAGGTTACCGACATTTGACGTTTGCAGCTTCCAAGATTTTGCCGGTAGTTTTTTTTGGTTTTGTTTTTATATTTAAGGGTTTTACGGCGCTCGCAACTGCATAAGGTCATATGAGTGCGCGGGACACACCTAATACTTTTTAGTTGTTAGAAAATTTTGAAATTTGCCCGTGTGGCGGCCGAAGCCTACTCTTGTCGATTTTAGACCACCAGGGGACCTTTAACGTGCGCAACTTGCACACGGGCCCTCCGAGATTTTTCGCCCTTGTCCGAGAAGGCTAGGTGTAGATCTTTCCTACCAGAAGATCAGGGGTGCGGCAGAAAGACAGCTGTAAGAAGGAGTCAAGGAGTAGCAGTAGAAAGGCTGCAGAAAGAGTCAGGAGCCCAGAAGAGGGGGCAGAGGAGGTGAGGGGGTGGAGAAGAAAATTTTTCGGTCGCTACCCGGATTCGAACCCGGGACCTTTGAATGAGAAGCCAACACCTTAACCTCTAGGCCACGAGAGCCCCCTGCCAGTAGTTTGTTTACTGACTGGACGCATGTGCTTTCTACTGTTTGTCGTTAGGTCCCGCAGTTGCTCCATAGATGTACACTATATATAGGCACTAGATACAGTACGCCCCCCTCTCGTCTTGCTGCGCGATGGCCACATCTGACAGCGGCGTCCGCCATGTTTCAGTGGACGAGATGTGTGAAGGAATTCAAGCTAAAGCGATAGGCGAGGCTTGGTCCTTGTTAATGTTTTTTACATGGGCACCGTGGCGTGCTATCTAGGTTTCTTAATAGCATTAATACAGCGTTCTTTCTGCAACTAGATCTACAAACAAATGTGTTATTAATTAAATAGATAGAGATAAGCTTAAAACAAAAAAGACCCCTTTATTTTTTCATCAGCACTTAATCTACGAAGTGGTTTATTTCTTAACGACTGATTAAGGCGCATAGGACCTATAGAACTTTTAAAAAGAAGTATGAAAAGATGTGGGTGTCATGAAACCTCCCAGACACCCCACCCTCTTTCTCCTCCCGAATCCCAATACCCCCCCTCCCCCAAGTTTGGCTTTAAATTAAATCAAGATATGAGCCATATAAAAAAAAATCCAGAGTTTTTCTGCCATTGGGTGTGCGAAGGCTAAAGCTCTTCATAAAGCAAATTCAGCCCAAACAAATTATGAATACATGTAGACCTACTAGTATTTAAACAATCGAGTTAAACTTTCCCTTGTGACATTTGAACAAGAAACTGTAGGCCTATTTTTCATTCTTTCATTCAGTTATTTTTTTTAAAAGTATACCAAATAAGACGTTCTTTATTCTGTAGGTATTAAACTTTGGTGATTTATATTGATTATAAGGACTAAAGTAGACCATTTACAGTACTTAAACTAAAGCTCCTTCTATTGCTGTTTTAAGTAAGTCTAATTTTAAGCATTCGTAAAACAGCTGTGACACAGCAACAACATTTATAACAACATTTATAACACGCACATACACACACAAACTCACACACACACACACACACACACACACACACACACACACACACACACACACACACACACACACACACACACACGTATGCCATATAATAACCTCCATCTTTAACACTCTTGAACGGTGGAGAATCGTTGAGCAGAAATTTGCGCTCTTGAAATTCTGTCTATCAATCGAGTGTCGTAATACACACTGTCGATATAACACACGTATAGCTATAACAGATAAATAGCCGTGACCATCGAGCGTGTCGTGAGCCCAGTCTGTGTCATGCTGGACCCCTATGAGGGCGTGCCTTTGGGGCGTGCAAAACTCGATACTCGAAGTGAGACACTAATTCTTTTGCTGCGAATGTATCAAAACCATTCAACCACTCGACTTGGTAATATTGGGAAAGGACACAAAACCAGAGGGTTCGCTTCATGGACAATATTCCTTGTTTTAAAAGGGGTGTAAAATATTAGTTACCCAGTGTATTTTTGGTTTTGTTTTTATTATTTTTTAGGAGACATGAGTTAAATAGAAACTCCATCATGGTACAGCCGACACACAACGTAAAATGCAGGTGAATAACATGGAGGGAATGGGCCAGTTGTTTCGTCTGCCCTATTAATCACTCCCGCCATCTGAGCGGAACACGCAGCAGGTTCACAAGTAAGCTTTTATCTCACTACAGTTAAAATGGGAATAGAGCCTAGTTAGTGATTCCAACGTCATGAAACGCCTTAATGTTGTTAGATCGTCGGGTATCCTTGTTTCACTATATATGGCATCTAGATCTATATCTTCTTTCTTAGATATTTGTATTCTAT
>NW_004797319.1:1607829-1613818 GCF_000002075.1 Aplysia californica | reverse complement strand
GCTCAACGGCAGGCTCTATGCGCATTACACTATATTATTACCCCAGCAGACCATACAACACTCCGAAACATTCTCATCCTCCCGGGAAGCATACAGTGCAAACAGCTGATTAAGCGCTCAAACACAAACAAACTGACAAGATCTTTCGCTGTCTATAGACGGGTACCCATTCCCACCTGGGTGAAGTGAGGAAAATTCGGGTAAAGTGCCTTTCCCAAGGACACAACGTCGGGTCCCTGACGGGATTCGAACCCACGACCTTACGGTTTCGAGTCCGAAAGCCTAACCACTAGGCCACCAACGCCTGACCTTATGCAGTTGCGAGTGCCGTAAAACACTTTACAAAAACAAACAAAAAACTTTAGAAACAACTCCATACTGTAAAGTGTACAGTGTGTGTGGCTATGAGTGCTCATGGTTGGGTGGATCCTTGTGTTTGGCCATCACTGAACATTACGAACGACGCGTTAAAATGTGTCGCATCCAAAGAAGGAAGTAAAGAGCACTGGTTCTCGGAATTCCAGAATTTTATTTTACAAATATCTAAAAAAAAACTCTGTAAGAGAAAACAATATTGTTTACATGTTACAGGGATGGACAGATTAGATTTTTTGTAAGTAAGAAAGTAAATTTACTCAGTGTTGAAGGCCCACATCACATCATATAAAACACTCATCCGATAAAGAAAGTTTCCATAAAGAAAAAGTACAGGTCTGTCACTGGGCCGATTCAGGCTGGGAGGAATTAACAATTTTCTTTGATGGACAAAGTGTGGACAATAGAAAATAAATTGAAATTCATCTTCAGTTTCATGAAAGTTACACCTCTCACATAAGGGTGAATTGTTAATTTCCACCGATAGAGATTGTTATTTAATGGAAGACTAGAGTTTTTAACAAAGCTATGACTCTTTATTTCCAATACCGTGGGAGGTTTGTGATAGACTTAGCTGTATCTTTAAATGGAATTGTAAGAGATCATACATTATACTTGTGACAGACTTCTTCCTCTATGTTCAGCACTGAATAATCAAAAAGCCTACTTCTTCTTTCACAGAGAAATAATCTAGTACTTCCAACACTTTGAGAAAACCAGGCATATCCAAAACCCAGGGAAAATAATAGGTTTTTAACATACAGTAGCCCAGTTGACTCTGTCGTTTTCTAAGTGTATAATTCTGCACCAGAATTTAATGACATGTTATCATGGCATAATAAACTGGAACTTCCCACTTCTCTTAGAACTAAACATTTGGGTGTAGTTTTGCCAAGACCCAAAAAGGCTTTCCAGAACTTTACCTGCTTATTATCAATCACGTCCCAATTTCAGGTACCCTAAATTTTAGAGCCATAAAGCAGCATTGGTTTAATCTTTAAATAAAAATGTTTTTTGCTGTTTCGAAATTTAATTCTTGGTAAGAACTGAAAAACCTTCTTGTTTGAGAAACAATCCGTTGAGCTTTTACAAGATCGATCTCCTATCGTTCGTCTCCAGCATAGACGCGATGAAAATGAAATGCCCAAGTAACTATATTATGTCACTATCTCTAAGATCTTACCCTCCCAATACCATCTCTCAGGTCTTTTGAGATAGCCTCCATTTCGAAATACAACAATTTTACTTTTTTAATATATTCACTTTTAAACCTCATACCAGGCAGAAATCATATAACACATTGATTTTCTTTTGTAAACTTCTGACATTGTCGTCAAAAAGACTTAAGTCATCAGCGTACATTAAACATACAATATCATTAATATCATTTTGCAATTCCTACATTCCATGGGTATTTGAATCTGAAAGGTGTTTTTCAAATTGAGATATCATCAAAGAAAATAATATCGGGCGAAGTGCACAGCCTTGTTTGACATCTGATGTACATTGGAAGTATTCAGTAATATAAGATTTCTTGAATCCTCGTTCATCTGAGCAGACTTTAACACATGAAAGAACGCTTTGATACATATTTTTGAAAATAGTATACATTAGTCCAGAACAGCCAAGACTTCCTAAGACCACCAAAAGCTTTACTTTGTCAACCCAGTCAAATGCTTTTATAAAGTCGACAAAACATAGATACAATCTTCCACTAGGCTCGGAGATATATTTTTGGACGAAAGATTTGACTGAAAATAATATATGATCTATTGTAGAATAATTTCGTTTAAAAGCGACCTGAGATTTATGTTACCTTCATCACACCATTGTTGCAGTCTTTTATTCAATATGTCAATACGGATGAGAATAACTTACCAAGAACATTTAGTAAACTAATGCCCCTATAGGTATTTACATAATTGACGTTTCCTTATTTGTGCAAACTAAATATCATAGACTTGGTTCAATCCTCTGGATAGTTGCCTGTGAAGAAAATTTAATTGAAAAGAGATAGGAGAAAGCCATGAAAAGGAAGAGAAAAAAACAAACCAATCATTTCATGACTCTCCTTACAAATCTCTTAAATTTGTGCATTTTGTGTTTATTGCTGTTTCAAAAAGATTAAAAAATAAAAGCCATTTCATATTTTCAAAAACACTTTTTCTCTTTAATGAATTTTATGTTATATCTGTTCAAAATTACAACGTTCTAGTACACATCTTGTGCGAAATATTCAGAAAAAAGTTGTTTTCTTGTTGTTGTTTTTTCCATCACCCTGTATTATATATTTCGTTAGTCTAGTGGCTAGGCTACCGGAATTGTAATCCTGAGGATGCAGGTTCGGAGGTTCGAGCTTCAGGCCCGATCCTTGGGAAAGTTGAGATTGTTTCAGAATACTATCAGGTCCGCTGGGATAATGATATTAAATTGTGAAACGCATAAAGCTTGCTTTTGAGCGGAAATTTGCGCTCTTCAAATGCTATCTATTATTAATATCAAATGATACTACGTGTAATATATATATATATATATATATATATATATATATATATGTATGTGTGTGTGTGTGTGTGTGTGTGTGTGTGTGTGTGTGTGTGTGTGTGTGTGTGTGTGTGTGTGTGTGTGTGTGTGTGTGTTCGTGTCCTTACAATCGAACTTGCTCTAAGTGCCCCCTGCTTAAGACAATCATCGGTAACGACAACATATAGTTTTTTAATCCTGGTGTTAAAAAAAGACAATCCAACCTATATAGAGGACAACAGCTCAGTTATCTTTAGATAGATTAAAAAAGGGAAAGCTGGGAACGAATAAGGGACGTTATAATTGTTAATTTGAAGGACACACATTTGTTTCTTTATGCAGGGTGTTCCCAAAGACGCACACTATCCTCAAAAACCTTCATATATGGACACTGAGGGTTTGAAGTATGCATTAACAACAGAGTGCAAAAAAAAAGAGAATCCCTCAAATACACAGGCGTGTGGGAGAGTCAATGTTTGTTTTGTTGCCGACGGGGCTCACTGCAAGCATTTATTGACTAATAATACCAACCATACTGACTTTGATACCAACTGGGTTGGTGTGCGACTTTGGGACACCGGAATATCAACTCATACAAATTTCAACCAAATTTGAGTAAAATGTAAAACTCTGTAGTGTATCAAAATTCAACAATATAATTGTGCTTTCGAGAACAGGTCTAAATAAAATTCATATTTCTAAATAAACACAATTCAGATTGTGTGTTCCATGCGTCCTTTCTCTCTAGACTATCTCGAATATCCCGCCGAAAATTTTGAATCACCCTGAGGCATGTTTCTGTTTCGACTCTTTTGGACGTGCTATTCAACAATGATTTTTAAGTGTTTGATTGTTTGTGGCATGATCATTGTCACCCAAGAAAGATAGGTGCAACATCTGCACAGTTGGATTAACGACCGTTTACGGGGGATGTGACATCAGCTGTACTGGACTGAGGCTTAAAAACCTCGAGATATGACGCCTGCACATTATATCACTGTTTCTTGGATCACACTTAGATAATAATATTTTTGTCAAGAAAAGATAGGAGAGGACATTTAAATACTTTAATAAATTGCAAAAAAAAAGTTTTTAAACAGAACTATTTGCCCCCCTTTCCCAGCCACCAGATTCTATAACCGAGGAAACGAGGTTGGTGTCTGATGTTGAACGAGCCTGTAAACAAACACTGGATTTAAACGTTCGAAGAAAAGATATGAACGTTTCTCGAACTTTTCGTAACGACATTCTTTTTAACTTTCCCTCCCCTATTTACCCAGAATTTATAACTGGGTAAAAGAGGGAATTGTCTGTCGTTGAACGAGGGTGTAAAAACATAATAAAATATCTATTTATACCTTTGAGTATTTTGTATTTTTCCCTGTGTGGCCAAAACAACTTTTGGACGCTGTCTGTGTAATGTAGTTTTATTAAATTTATGTTGAGAGTGCCTTACACGAGACCATGTATGGAAACCCATTTTACAATAAGTTATTGGAGAGCTCTAATGATCTAAACTGGTCGGCACTAACAAAAGTAGGTCAGTCGGAAAGGGAAATTTCTTCTCTTCTTCTCCTGGCTCCCTACTTCCTTGTACTGGGGGGTGGGGGGTGGGGGTTCAGAAAGTAGTGGAAGTTGCTTTCTAACGGATAACGCATCGTTTTCAGTCATAGAAAGAATACGCATAATTAATGCGTTAATCATTTCCACATAATTAAATGTGTCTGATTACAAACCACCCCTTGGAGTTTTAACTGATGTCACTCTTGATTTATTTTATGGCGTTACAATTTTTTTAAAAAGTGTTGGTAATTTTACGCCCCGTCGAAACGGGTTTGACACTAACAGTTAAGGTCAACCTGGACTGAGAAGGACATAACATTTCACTTAAATGCCGAGATACTACATAACAATTCTCCCCACGTGGGAATCTAGCTCATGTTTTCTGCATTCGACGAGCCAAGCACCTAACCTCTACACGACGGATGCCGGTGATGGAAGAAACATGATGTGGTTCACAAAAGAAAACATCCAATTTTACATCTTTATTCTCTGTAAACTTGGCGATTCACGAATTACATTTGTAGAGTGTTTTATACAGTTTATCATGAGTTAAAATAGAGAAGGGCGAGATTCTGTACTTGATCATCCACGTTGTAACCACCCAAGAAAACTGCTGATGTTTTTCAGCACCATATTTTAAAGATCACCATACCTCGAAATAAGAACTTAGTGACATGTCTGGACTCTTAATAATAATAATAATAATAATAATAATAATAATAATAATAATAATAATAATAATAATAACACTTTTATTGATCCCCGAAGACTGTTTGGTTTACAGTGGCAAACATACATACCTGCATACATAAATACATAATTATAAATACACACATACATAAATAAATGCACAAATACATATATAAATACAGATATTACACCAGTAAAACCATGCCACCTCCGGTGGCCACCGTGCAGCGCCCTGTATACCACTATGACTCCTTACAGTGTGCAAAAGGTATTGCAGCAGTTGAAGAAATGCACCGAGACCAAAAATAGGATTCTCTTGCACAATGCAGTTTTGCGACGATGCAGCTCCACACAAAGCAACGGACAAAACCCTGTGCTTTGCCTCATACAGCCTGCTGTCCTAACTTAGCTCCCCGTGACTAAAGTTGACTGTAGAGCAACTAGTTTTAGGAATTATGATCAATCCTTCGGCATGTTGCCACGTTGCTGAGATATCTACTCTTCTGTGACCGTGAGCACGAGACAGCCACTCTTTCGGGTGCCATATCATTCTGCTCAGCTCACCAAGTCGACAATCGTTGTAATAAACACGGGTATTTAATGCCACGCTCCAGATTACGCTTACATTACCCCCCCCCCTCTCAAAAATGTTTTAAAAAGACTAGCCCCCCCCAAAAAAAAAAAAAGAAGAAGAATAAAGACATGGTTTCATCCAATTTTGTGTAACTATGGACATGTTGAATAACACAGGCTATCATTCTTCAACGTTTACTTTGACCTTACTTTACTTTTCCCCTCCGCTGGTACCGCTGGGTATAGCCAGGAGAAACAATAAGTC
>NW_004797319.1:1602829-1605329 GCF_000002075.1 Aplysia californica | reverse complement strand
GCCAACGTGAACTGGCCAACACACAATTATGACTGAATTGTCAAAGAACACAATCTGCATGATTTTGTATTCCTTATTGTTTTCTAGCCATTGTAACAGTTTTATTCACAGACATGTGATACACAGTTATAACACGCAATAGCTCACGTCGAAATTACATGATTACAAACCCTTTTGGTACTAAAATCATCAAATGACAATCAAATTTCAGTATTCTAGGTGAAATAGTTTTGAAAAAGTTGTAGAGAAGGGAAACTTCATCTTGAGACTCATTGTGTATAAAAAAAAAGTCTATTATACATGTATAAGTGTACAGAGTGAAATTTACTCTAGATCTAGGCAGAACATACCCAAACTTGATATTTTGAAAGAAATAACTGCCTAAGTGCCTGAGGAGTCCTTGTCTATTGCCTTGATCCTCTTTATTTTGTTTTGACAAAGACATATTTAGGAGTGGTCTGTGGAGGGAATTTAAAAAAGGGTGGGGGGTGGGGGGGTGGGGCTTGGTTCGGAGGGAAAGATATTGGAAAACGAAAAGAAAACAAGAAATGCTACGGCTGTAAAGTGTGAATGAATTATTAACATTCATTTTTTTTCGGTTTCTCTCCCTCTTCCCACGAGTGAATTGAATGTTCATCTTGCGAGAACTTTTTAGGAGATAGTACGTTCACAGCTGATATCAAAAGTTGACAATAACAAAGAGGGGCAATTCTGCCACTTTCCTTCCGACACTTCTGAGCAATTGTACATCACTCATAGTAAATACTACAGAAAGTAATACATTTCTATTGTTAAGTTTTTATAGGAGTAGTATCCATATTAAAATACGAAAGTTCGGTACCGAATCACAAATTTTATGTCATTTTAAACTAATAGGGAACAATCACTGCAGTGTATCACACTTTTTGAATTTTCAGATTATCTTTGAAGCTTTTTAACGAACCTTTTCTAACAGAGATTCTGCTCGATAATCACTCTTAAAATATATATTAAAATAATGATGCTCTTGCATGAAATCAGTACGTATGATCACTGCTCTGAAATAACATTTTCAGAATTTATTAATCAAGTTGCATGAAATTTGGCCTGTTGTATCTTGGAAATTAACAAAATTACACACATCACTAAAATGTCAAAATAAGTTGTACAAAAAATAAAGAAATGAAGCTAATTTTCTGTGACTATTTTGATACTTATGTGTAAGATATCTTATTTTTCACCAGTTTTAACGTTATGAATGTCAAAATGGGTTAAATACCTTGGAACATTCATGAAAGATTCACGTCTTATGACTTTATTTTCGTAATAGAAATGTAACCTTGACACGCCCCTCTCATTTATAGGAACCATTATTGAACATACATGATACAAACCCTACTTCAATTAAAGGGATTTTAGTTTTAATTTTCTTGACCAAATGACTTGTATCTGTCTTTAATGATAATGTAATTTTTAAATTGCAGTGATTGTTTTCCACCCCTACCACTCTTTATACTGTTGGCCCGATACGCTTAAAGAACTTGATCTGATATGATTAAGTTGTGGGCTATAAATACAGCCTCAGGCAGGGGCGAAGGCTGACTTGTTTGACAGGGTAATCAAAGTGAGACGGGACCACTCAGGGCCTGTAGATATTACACAAGAATCTTACTCGAGGCAGCAACACTGAGTTGTGAATGAAAACAAATTCTGAATTCATATTATTGTATGTTCAACCGCCAAAATAATCGGGAAAGTATGTCATTAAATATTAATTCCAACTAAAATTAAATGTAACTTTAGATGTGAATACACAAACACAAAGCAAAGAAGCAGAGATGTCAGTACAGCATGTGCATGTATTACCAGTGAGTTTAAACTATTTGGTATTGTCAAATTTTTATTTCACATTTGGCTGTTTTTGTCTAGCTTTTCGCGGCGAGGAGCCGGTGTCATAATCGAGGTCACGATCTGATTATAGGACGGTAAAAAGTCGAGGAAAAAACAAACAAACACTCGCAGCAGTCAAGAGATTATTAGGAGTTAGTTCCCCTCACATTTATGAGATAGACTCGACTAGTGTAATAGTTCGCTTACATAATCAGTGCTTGTGACTGCTTACGACCTTGGCCCAACAGGGGTGAACAGAGTATATGTTGCAATGAAACAGTTTTGAGCGCTGTATAACATGTTCCCTTCAACTCTTTTGGTGGACTCTTCCAGCCTCACTTTTAAGCTTAATATGTAGAATCAAAGCTTTTGACTGCTCAATGAAAAAAAACGAAAGTTTAGAATGTAAGGCATACTGTTCATTGGTGATTATGAACATCTTTTACATTTAAGTTATTAGGCTTACGTTTATGGGTGAATTTGACTGCGACAATGTTTCAAAATTAAGAAGGGAAGCAGTTATTTTTTGATTATATAGAGCTTCGCCACTGATCTCAGGCTTGCACGCTGACATAATTTACATGAGCATCGACTCTTTTGTCAGGCATCGATATGTAATATATATATATAT
>NW_004797319.1:1599686-1601012 GCF_000002075.1 Aplysia californica | reverse complement strand
GAGAGAGAGAGAGAGAGAGAGAGAGAGAGAGAGAGAGAGAGAGAGAGAAAGAGAGAGAGAAACAGAGATAGACACATATAGATAGACAGACGGGAAAAAAATCTGGAATTTTCACTTTTATCTCTGCCACACTAATTACATGTTGTGCTATCCGTATGTCTCCCTCCACTTTCTGTACAAGTTGTAACCAAACAAAACAATGCACTACTCTAATGCTAGCAAACAACCCCCAGCCTTTGGTTTGTTTTGGCTGCGAAGTTTAAAATCAAAGGCAAGTCATCTCTTTTCTAACGACAACATGTCATATAACTGCAGTTTCTTAATTTTTCAACTTTTTTATCGTACGTTTTCTACTTGCTTTGCCTCTGCTTACGTTATTATTTTTTTTAGGTTTATTTCTCGGAGGGAGACATACAGAGAGCACAACATGTAAATAGTGAGGTAAAAAATAAAGAGAACAAATTCACATTTTTTTCAGATTCTCAGTCTGACTCCGACGAGACCGAAAATTTTGTTTTCATGTGAGACTTGTGAGACTCTTGAATGGATCCCCTTGTCCACTTGACTGGTCATTTGAACTTTGTTGGATCGGATCTATTTTGACAGCTGATATCAGTATGTTTAAAAAAAGAGTTACTTGAGTTATGATGGTAGACCATGATTTATTCTTCTTGTGAAATTACCAATAGTAGGACAAGCCATGATCTACCCCTATAATTCGTGTAATATTTTCTGTAGAGAAAAATGAAACAAAACGTAGGCCTACTTATCGCATACACGACTTGACAAAACTACCCCTGTGAATGAGGATTATGAAAGCAAACGAAAAGATATGGAAAAGTACAAGATTGCCAAGTAACCATTTAAGGACAAGGAATTAGTCATTAAGGCATTTGTTTGAGAAAACAAAAGAGAAAGAAATCGCAGAAAACGTATAGCACCAGAAAATACCATTATAAAAGTTCTAATCATCAGAAAACAAAGACGAACAGAGACACAATATGACAATAACTATTATTCTTATCATCTGTAGCAATGCTAATAACATTAAGATATATAATATTGTTATAATAATAATATATTCCCGAAAATATTTCTTTTCGGTCAGTCAGTCTCATTAGCTATCAGTGGTGCTGGCTGTATTGATCCAACATTTATTGATCAACCCACAAATACGGGTACGGCACACAAACAGACACTCCCCCGCAAAACACACACAAACGCCCTCCCCCCTCTCTCTCTGTCTCTCTTTCTGTCTCTCTGTCTCTCTGTCTGTCTGTGTCTCTGTCTGTCTGTCTGTCTGTCTGTCTGTCTGTCTGTCTGTCT
>NW_004797319.1:1598137-1599566 GCF_000002075.1 Aplysia californica | reverse complement strand
TCTCTCTCTCTCTCTCTCTCTCTCTCTCTTAGTCTCATCCTCTCACTCTCTCTGTCTCTCAGATGCACACATACACTCACACAGACAAACACAAAGGTGCACTCATACACATGCAAATTAGCACATAAACACACCAACCCCTTATACACTCGCCGACCGCTATACGTGCGAATGCATGGTCACACATAATTATACAGCGGGAAAAAGTCATTGACGTCATGTGGAAACATACCTTGACGTCATTATATCAGTTACTGGCCCTGTTTGATTTTCATTATCTGTAAAAATCTGCTCTTTCCTCTTTGTTAACGGTACACTCATTTCTTCGATGTCATATTATTCATCAATCTTATTATTTTCATTCATTTTTTTGCGTTGCCTGCGTATTCTGCAATCATACAGACAAGAATAGATGCCTATGGAAAATTCGTTTTACGCACCTTCAGAGCACCGACATATGGATTAAATGTTTTCTCTTTCAACTTTGCGAACATTCTCTTTTCATGTTTTCTGTTGCTTTATCTGGAAAACCTCGTGCTGTTCCCTGATAACATAAACGCGCTCTCAGTATAGAGCCCTTGGGGCTTTGCAAATATTTAGAGCCCAAGTCAGAGAAAATGTGACAGAACAGAATCAAAATCAAATGATTCTGTCTACCACCGTAGTGTGGGTTACACACAACTAATTAGGTAATATAACATATTATGCATGGACATGCTGCCGGCAGTGCACACTTTTGTCTTAAATTGAGGAGAAATCTTTTAGCGATGATATATTTTCAAAGGTTCAATTATATTTTTGTACTGGAGGTAGGCAAGCATATAGAAGGGTTGACGAAACATAGCATTTCAGGACTTTCATTTTGGTGTTCATTGTTAAAAAAACGCGGTCAGTAGCTTTTTGTTTTGTTTTGGTAAGTTTTTACAGCGCCAAAACTGCATATTAATGTCATATGAGTGCGTGTGACACATTAACATTTTTTAGTTTGATAGAATTTTTAAACTTTTGCCTGGGTGGCGGTCGAAGCTTACTCTTTTCGATTTAAGGACCAACATGTGTTCTTTAACGTGCGCAACATGCACACGGGACCTCCGAGGTTGTTTGCACTAATCCGAAAAGGCTAGGTGTTGTTTGATCTTATCTACCATAAGATCAGGGGTGTGACTGAAAGACAGTAGTAAGAAGGAGCCAAAAGGGGTACCAATAGAAATTTGCAGAAAGAGTCAGGAGCTCAGAGGAGGGGGCAAAGGGGAAAAAGGGGGGGGGGGCAGAAAGTGGAGATGAAAGCAGACTACAGAACATGGTTAGAAAGCAGGAAGAGAAGTGAAAAGAGAAAATTTTAGAGAAGAAAATTTGCCATCGCTGCCAGATTTTTTTAACACGGGACCTATTGAATGAAAGTCGAACACCGTAACATTAAGACCACGGG
>NW_004797319.1:1596261-1597929 GCF_000002075.1 Aplysia californica | reverse complement strand
ACACACACACACACACACACACACACCACAGACGCCATCTCACACATACACACACACACACACACACGCACACACACACACACACACTCCCACAGACCACAGATTATTTACTTCCCCTCATTCGATCAGCTAAAGTATATCTAAGCGCTACAGAGCAGATCATAAGGCATCAAAACAAATACCACAATAGTTCTATAGCGTGTAACCTTCCAATAAAACACTTTAGATACTTTTAAGAAGGACAATAAAACTTGGAACATGAGACGAGTTCACGCACAGAGAGGAAGGGCAAAGGCATTAGAAGAAAGTGACTTCTTTCACAGCTTTAGATTGAGAGCAGTTGGGAAGATTTCTGTTAAGGGGGTATTATGTTCAATTAAAACTGAAAGTTGCCCGTCCTCCTTTAGGTGTACTTCGAACATAAGCATGCCACTCACATAGCACATTTAGATGTAAATATTTGGAATCAATCAACTAAAGATAGAGCGCAATAAACACACCAAAACATACAGACCAGACTACAACATGGACAGTCACTGATACTCGAAAATTGAAACTGCCCATATAAATAATGGGGGTACTTGTCAGCATCGAAGGTAGTTTCTATGCATCCTACCTCTTTAAAAATGCTTTGAGTAAAACTAGACCGATTTAGGATGTCATTGTCCTACGACATTGTGCAGAAAACAAATTCGAACGTATGCGTCGCAAAATATGCCATGGCTCTATTGTCTTTACCTTTCCAGTGACCATTTTATATTTCATATCTGGGGCCAGCGGTATAAAGGTTTGGATTATTTTTTGCTCGTAAGTTATTAGTCCGATTCTTACTCAAGAACAATAGTTTATGGAGTGAGTCCGTCGTCCTGCAATGGTGTTTCACACTGGACACAGGATGGCCTGTCGGGCTGGATCCAAGCAGTTCTCATCTTAATTACAAAAGAATAATCTTATATCATTCAACCTGCTCTCCTCAGACAACACAGTGGGTCTTTCAGTGGACTCTACCAGCCAAGAAGTCACCCTGATTCGAGCCTTGGACAGAGAGGAACAAGAGACGCATACAGTCCCCGTGTTATGCAAGTTGACCTACAAAGGAAGTGTCTTGTTCAACAAATCATATGACGCCACCATCCACGTCATAGATGTGGACGACAACGTGCCTATGGCAATGCAAGGGAGGAAAATCCTAGTGCCTCTGGACGTCAGGTTACTGAACAATGTAAGTATTTCTAGAATGCTATTGAAATTTGTTTTGTCTGAAGTATTTTAAATAAATACCGATTTGATATGTTTTGGCCTTCTACGATAGGACATGAAGCCATTTCCAAAGAATATCTATAACAATTGAACCTCACACCCAAGGATATCTAAGCGATGGTCCATAGCATTATATTGCGCTTGCTAATGTTGGGTCTGGGGCTGACGAAAATGGTTCCATACTATACAAGGTACGACCTGCCAGGTCTGATCTAGAAGGAATGAACATCGGTCAAATTTTTTAAAGGACCCTATTGCATGATCTATCTGTTTATCTTTCTGTCTCTCTCGATTCTATATATGTACAAAATGTATGTAAATATAATGTATATAATATTTAAGTAGTGTCTACGTTCTTTAAAGTTAGTAGATAACCTAAAAATAGCTCTCTCGCTCTGTCTGACGCTG
>NW_004797319.1:1585216-1593798 GCF_000002075.1 Aplysia californica | reverse complement strand
CACTAGCATCAGCGTGCATAGCAACGCGAAGCCTCGCTGTGCGGCGCAGCCAAAGGTGCCCTCAACTGGCCGCCATGTTTTAGTTTCAATTCCTCACAGCGAATCGGCGATCGCGAAGAGGGAGTTCCGCTTCTATAAGTGTAGAATTCTGTGCCACTAACCTATCGACGCCACCATGCCCGCAGTTCATAACTGTTTTTCTCTGTTTGAAAAGCTATAGCATTTGCTCCAGGCAAATACTATATCTAGTATACTATTGATAAGAAAATGTATGTCTTAATGGGAGTAAGCGTAGATTACCGTCTTAAGAAATTCATTCGTGAAAGGAAATGGGACAACCTGTTTTCTCAAAGCAGCATTATCGTTTTCCATAACTTAATTCTTCTTCGCGTATTGTTCTGTTTAACGCACATCTGCGACTAAGCCCGCTGTCAAGCCATTAACGTAAGATGTGCCCCCCCCCTTCCCCCACCGCCTTAAAAAGCAGTTTCAGAACATTTAAAATGAACACAACACAGCTCAGTCTTCCTAGTAAAGGTAATTTTAGAAATAAAACTATTTGTATAGTCCCCCAGTGCGGAAGGGAACAACGTGTTGTTATACACAATCCGGTGTCATCCGAGTGATGTCCGTTAAATAGGATCTTGAAAAGATTTCTGCCAGAAGCTGATTGGTCTCCTATCCATTTGCTCTCTGTCATATTGTTTATTTACTAGAGTTCGGTGAAGGTCAGCTAGGTAAAGTTTAAAACTTTTTATAGTTCGTCCATTCTCCTTTATCAGTTCACGTTACACATATACATGGGGGCTCTCGTGGCCTAGAGGTTAAGGTGTTCGCCTTTCATTCTAAGGTCTCGGGTTCGAATTCGGCCTAAAAAAATCTTCTCTAAAATTGTCTACTTTCACCTCCTTTCCTGCTCTTTAGAAATGTTCTGTCGTCTGCTTTCGTCTCCTCTTTTTCCCCCCACCCCCTCACCTCCTTTGACCCCTCTTCTGGGCTCCTGACTCTTTCTGCAGCCTTTCTACTGCTTCTCTTTGGCTTCTTCTTATGCTGTCTTTCAGCCACACCCCTGGTCATTTGGTAGGAAAGATCTACATCTAGCCTTCTCGGAAAAGGACGAAAAATCTCGGAGGTGGTCTAAAATCGATTAGAGTATGCTTCTACCGCCGCCCGGGCAAAATTCAAAATTTCTTACCAACTGAAAAAATTTAATGTGTCCCGCGCGCTCATTTGACCTTATGCAGTTGTGAGCGCCTTAAAACACTTACAAAAAACACCCAAAAACCAAAACACCCCCCCCCCAATACCCACTTATAAATGGCCGTTGTGCTGATGTGCTTCTCATTATTAAGAAACTAAAACAGACAAGTGAGTTCTTCCAGGTCCACTACGCCACAGCAATAAAACTCAATTATACAATAATGGCTAGACGTGGTTGTGTGAAATATACTTCCTCGTTATTGTTCATTCCTTTGTCCTGTTAACTCTTCTTTCATCGTCGTGTGCAGTGTTGTAGTCAGGCATATCGTTATCTTTCTCATAGAGCGTATTATCATGACTGAAGCCAGACTCTTGTTTAATCTAAATGGTGTTGAGGGAGGCGTAAAACTCCTCCGCAAAAAACCCCCAACCCAACAACTCAAACCTCAGGTGTATGCTCTGGGCATTCTTCCTCTGTGTATTTTGGAATTACACTTATAGAGAAGTTGAGACAAAAGTACGAGTAACATCAGAGAAACATCCAGCGGCTCTTAGAATTGTTATTGTATTCCATCCCAGTAACGTTCATGTATTATTCATTTCATAACGACACAATAATGCTCGACCGCAGTCAACGTGCTTGAACTGTTACTAATTTGTTTTGGCCGAGGTGGTGCCGTAAGGATTACCAATGCCAACGTTGTCGCATCCCAGTGCTTTTAATGAGCTCATCTCGATCGAACGATGTTGCAGAAAGTGCGAAAATGGCATAAAGATAATGTACTATCGATCAACTAGTCGGGTCTATTCCATCGAATAGGGTCAGCGAACCCAACTGGTCAATGTACATACATCGAAAAAATCAGTTCAACAAAATAGGACAGCACTAGAGTAAAATTGTGATATACTTCGTTTGGATCCGTTTGCTGAAAACCGTACCCAATGTCTACCACACATACTAAGGAAAATTTCACAGAGTGTAAAGCGTCATAGGTCACAATCTTTAATTTAGATCATTTAGGAAGTGGGCTCCCAGCCCTGTCAGGGCCAACACCTACTGAGAGGGACAGACCATCCCAGCATTAAGACGAGGACACTTGATCAAAATCTCCGGACTCAGGAACTGAACTCGGGTTTCCTGAGTGCGACAGTGAAGCGCTCACTACGACACCGGTACAATGACAGAGAGCTTTGGTCTTTTTTTTCTCAAATGTACTTCAAAAAGGATAATATGCTTTTTGAATCGTTTAGAAAAGGCATCTTATTTTTTTTAGCCTTCCCACAATTTAATTATTTTTAACGTCTTCATTGCATGGGAAACAATGACAGGAGATCTCTAACAGTAGGACTATGAAGTCAAGATCAGTCTTTGATTCATTTGAATTAAAAAGAGGGTCGTGAGGTGTTAAGGCAGTTCAGGTCAGAAAATGCTTGATGCAATGAACTAAAAAAATGATGGATAATGTGTTGAGTTATCTCGTGCTTGTTCATGAGTTACATGGAGAAAAGTTCGGGAACTTTACGATGAGTGTGCTGGGGTCGAATTCACGACTCTGTTTATTTAGTTCCATAAATGATATTCAACCGAAACTATTAGGGGTTTTTAGTAGATTTTCTTTTTGAAGCATGACCTTTATTTCACAAAGCAAGCTATGATATCACACAGGCAAGTAATTCGTTCTTTATCCAATGGTGCCATAACTGAACTAAACCTAATAAATTGAAAATAAGTATCGAGACAGACTGTAAGTAACAAAAAGTGTCTACATACTGGCCTTAAGAAAGCATTGATAGTTAGCTGGCGATGCTTCTTCTGAGTTTTATAAACTTAGTTTGAGGCATATATATGTCACATAGGACAGTTGGTAACATTGATTATAGTGTTGTCAAAATTTTGCGGCCCAACTTATCCTCAAACATCTCTTCAACTGGTGGATCAATGCCACCCATATTTTGCACGGAAATGTATGTCAATTTGTCTTAACATAATCATGCTATCAAACAATAATTGAGGCTAGTTAAAAAAAACTTTCGTTCGCAAATATAGACATAGTATATATAATATATTGTACATATTATTATTCATATTATGCATGTGTATGTATAATATATTTCTGTAGATATATATATATATATATATATATATATATATATATATATATATATATATATATATATATATTGTATTTATATGTATATATCAATATATATTATACTGACCGCCTTTAAAAACGCAACACTTCATTCGCAGAATGAGCACACGTTTGTATCAAATGAAGATAGGTTTAAAGAAGTGTATATTGAAGTTTATTCATTTTCCAACCCATGTGAATAATTTTAATTACATACTTCAACTGATTTCGAAACATTGTCTTTCTTGTTTCGGAGTACCTTTTTAGTCTAATTTGCAGATAAACACAAATCAAAACTTTTTAAAGATCTCTCACTCTTAGTAAACTGTGTGGCCATCATTAACATGTATACAGACCTGGGTGCGTCTTCACGTGGATTTTACATAAACATTTTCAATATTTTGTTGAGAAATTCTGTCCCACCTTTACATCATTGGATCTCCTTTTGCTGCAGATATTGCTCGCACTTTGCGGTTCAGGTCATCCAATATGTGCATTGTTGGAGACATGTTCGGTACGATCAGTCGCCAGTTCATGACATTTATGTAACTATGGCCTTCCAGAAACTGTTTTGTTTGTTACATTGGCAGTGTGGGGGTAGGAGTTATCATGTTGGAAGATCTTTTTTCCTTTTTTTTGCCCAGTTTTGTTGTCGCAGATTCGTTAATAGCACTCCTAAATAAGGCGTTCTTGATCGAAGTCCTGAATGTACAAGACTGGGCCTCATACTGATGGAAGAAACATTTTCACGCACTTCTTGCACACCTTTTGCAGGAAGAAAACAATTCCGCAGATGCCACAGCTAATTCTGTCTTTTTTGGACCTAAATGGTGACTCGAGACTGTCTTATTCTTTGTCTATCTCCATTGTTTTTATCTTTGGATAAATCAACAAGTACTGCAATTAAGCCGCCTTGCTGCTTTTCGGGCACACTATCCGCCTTGAACTTTCCAGAGGCAAAACTTCCGACCAGCTTCGTTACGTTTAGACGTCTTGTAATGAATCAAAAATCAAAACTGATCGCAAAAATGTCAGGACTTTTGTTTAAGGAGAGCTACTTATCATTTTTTAGGTGAATTAAATTCTTTTTATGAGTAATATTGCATCTCATTAGTACATTTTACCAAAGCACAGGTTATTGTGCTGTGTTGAACAGTACTATTGGAAATAGGAAATATCGTGCAGGAGGGACCGGTGAATTAATAACTAACGACCTGTGTCTAAAAAAATTGTAGCGATCAGAGACTATTTGGCTTTCCTATAATCTTCTAAAACGTAGCGCTTTTAATGGTGTTCAGTATGTAACTCTAAGTAGTATTTATTATGGAATTTTCTAGAAAACAGCAAACAGGTGTTTACAGAAATAGTGACCTGTTGAGACAAATGTATACGAGTCGTTTGTGCAAAAATTGGATTGTCTTTTTCAATATAATTGATGAAATATCAGACAATAAGTTGCGCCACACATTTTTACCGCACTATAGCCAGTTGCACCAGCAGGCTGAATCATTAAGTAAGTTGGCCTGAAGACTTCTTTTTAGCAAAAGAGGCAAGGCTTATGGTACGATGTGCGAGGCAACAGCAGTGAACAGGAGAGTCCTTCTTACAATACTTCTTGGTCCGACCATTACCACGTCTGTGAGGGAGGAAATCAGGCTATTATAGCGTGTTCTCTCTCGTCTGCCCGCTTTACAAATACTCAAGCTACTTTATTAATTTTACCATTTCTGCAGGCAAGCGACCAAACAAAAATATTTGTTAAAAAAATATTTCGATCCATTTTTTTTTTTTTGGGGGGGGGGGGCTTTAAAAAACCCTTTAGGTGCATACACAGGATCACTAAGGTAAATGCTTTGCCTGAGTTAACCCTGCCTGACATACATGGAAGCAGCAAACCTCTTTAAAAAGCCAAGGTGTGTTTATAGGGACAAGGAACACCTTTGATTAAAACAAGAAAAAAACGTCCTGGTCGTTGGAAGAAATCCTTTATATCTTCATTGCAGCCCGTTGAGCTCAAGCACACACCAAGGTAGTTACCAACGGAACCGCTCTCATCTCTGAACAACCGTTGTTTTATTCTTAATGGTGGAAACACAATTGGATGGCCATGTTTGCGATATTTTGTTCATTTTCTGTGAGTGAGATCGATTCTACGCTACGGAACAAGGAACTAAGCGCCATGGTGCTGGATTAGTGCGATGGATTTCTTTACACTGATATGGGATAATGGTAAAAGGTAAAGTTTAGTAAGGGAAAGGCATCAGTCTAGAGAATGAGGAAGGCGAAGAACTAACATTCCCATGTCAAAACATTCTCACTGTATGGAGATTTGATATTTCTACTGCTTCACATAATCCTCGACTTAGTTGCTATCGCATCACGGGTAGGCTTAGATGTCATAGCAATGTCTCTGTGGGTGTCGGGAGCTATATTTCTTGTGTTGCAGACCAAATCATTTTAGGGAAAAAATATATATTATAAGGAGTATGACTACGAGCTAGATTATATTAATTAAGTTGTGAAGAGAGCAAATAGACACCTCATATCAGCAGGAGATCCAGCGCTTCTGATGGTTAAATTATAACAAACACAGACTTCACGCTTTGCTCAGATGTACCAGCACTGTCGTGTATCCCCTCTGTTTTCTTTCTTTCATCTTTTGTTTTTATGCATGCCACCCTTGGAACTTTTAATTCCATGGTTCACCATAACGCGGAAACCAACTTTAGAAAAACATAGTAAAATTTAAAAAGCCGTGTGTTCACAAGCAGAAAAGCCATTAGTTCAGGTGGAGAAGCCAAGGCCATTAACAACAGCCAAAACAAGTTGTGCGTGCGTGACAGAGCCTCGTGTCACCTGGCATCACTCACTGCCTCAGACCCTCTTTGTTTGCCAGGCACAAGTTTCGATTTGAGCTTAACTGTCTAAAAGAGCGATCGGCGTCCGTAATAATTAATCCTGCCCATTTCACGTGCAAGTGCTGTGGCTCGGCTACGTTTCTTGATAAAGTTATTGTGTGTGCTCGTATTTTGTGTGTGTCTGAGTATTTGTCCGCAAACGTGTATGTGTGTATCCTGTCTGCTTTAAAGAACAAAACAACCCCAACAATTGTAATGTCTGTGCTTTTATGATTTTGTACTTGAATGTTTTAGGACCTTGCAATTTTTTAAACTTAGTAACTAGAGATAGAATGGGCTTCACAAATTGTACTAGTTTTGAGTATTTTTTACTGGTTTTTATAAACATTTTACTGGTGTTGATTAGGAAGGAAGGGGGGGGGGGGGGGGAGGGTCGTGAAGAAGGGGACAGAAAAAAAGAAGAGACTTATTTCGGCAGGGGAAGACCCAAATGGGCAGGCAGACAGGCAGACAGACAGACAGACATACAGTTCAGGTCTGGAGCAGACTTTGACGATTACGGTACCGTCCCTGTTGCCTGGTTGTCTGTTTCCTGATCAGCTCGGTTTTTTTTTTCATTATGTTATTTCTTGCACAGTTGTTCAGACCATCTGTTTATGTTGTTCCTGTCTCTCCTTCTCTTATTTACCATACATCAACACTTTTTCTAGTCAATTTGATCTATTTATGTGACAAAAGAATTTGAATTGTCTTGTTCTGATGATTCTGATGATGTATATTTCCCAATCTGATATTTGGAACACTTTTCTATTTGTTTTCCGCACTGTCCATGAGATTCTGAGGAATCTCTCTAAATACCACGTTTCGAAAGATTCCCAGTCTTCTCCCACTGTGTCCGTGTTTAGAGCCCCGCTCTCGCATCCATACAAAAGGATAGAGCCCACGTACGCTTTCATGGTTCTTATTTTTGTGTTCACTGATGCTTCTGTTTTAGAGGAGAGGTTTCGACTTCATGAAAGTTTCTTTAGATATTTCAATCCTCTTTTTCATTTCTGTGTCACGTATTGCATCTGCAACCAAGGTGTTCAAAGGGGGAACATTTACCTGTTTTTATGCTCAGTAGAATTGTAAATGGGCTGATTCAGCAATGTCATGCACATAGAATCTAACTGTGCCCGAACTGTATACATGGAACTGCTGCTTTTTCTTTCGTAATCCTTACTATCGTAATTTTCCCTCTACATCTTTTGTATGTTTGTCACTCTCTTGTGACCCGCTTTTTCAGGGGTGCCTTAATAGTCGAAGCAGGCTTTGTGCTGTTGAAGCTAGAGGAGTGAGTAGAGTAAACCTGATTATCTGTATGGACTTCTCTATTAACATCTACTCCTTGGCACTCATATGACTTTATGCAGTTGCGAACGCCGTAAAACTCTACTAAAACTAAACTAAACTAATCATATTTTATTCTTTTTTTCTTTTATATGATAATAACATTCTGGGATGTTGGCACTTTTTGAGATCATCTTGCTTTTAATTGTCTTGGTGTTCTGATATAGTCTCTTCGTTTAGCGCTGTAACTCTGTTTAGACTATTCTGGAGCTTGGACTAAGAATCAACTGTCAAGACTGTGTTGTCAGCGTACCGCCGATTGCTCGTATTCTGGCCATCTACTAACTCTTAACCTCTTCCCGATCGCTAAGTTTACACAGTATCATTTCGCTGTGAAAATCAAAAAGGTCTAGAGGTAAGACACATTCTTGTGCTACTGCTTTGGTGTTTGAACTGTAAACGAAGTAAGATTTGCAGAGAAAATACAGAGATTGAGAGAGAGGGGAAGAGAGAGAGAGAGAGAGAGAGAGAGAGAGAGAGAGAGAGAGAGAGAGAGAGAGCATGCAAACCCCTAGTTTTGTGGAGATCATCTTTATCAGTTCACTTTTTCGCGCGTGTAATCAGACATCACAGAGGCCAGGACACCATATTGCGCACACGCATTCCGATAAGGCTGTACACAGTGACAGATGGTCTGTCTCTCGTGAGCTAATGCTGGCCTTTCTTTTTGTCAAGACAACTGCCTAAGCCACATTTTAACCACCCATTTAATTGTTGCAAGATTATTGAAAATAAAAATTGTGTGTGTGTGTGTGTTTTCTCTGTGTGTTTCTCTGTGTGTTTTTCTGTGTGTGTTTATATCTGTTTGTGTGAGTGTGTGAGTTTGTGTGAATATGTCTGTATCTGTTTGTCTGTGTGTGTGCGTGTGCATGTGTGTATGTGTATGTGTGTGTATATGTGTATGTGTGTGTGTATTCCTGAATGTGTGATTTTGCGAATGTGTGTGTATGTGTGTGTGTGTGTATGTGTGTGTGTGTATGTGTGTGTGTGTGTGTGTGTGTGT
>NW_004797319.1:1575983-1584657 GCF_000002075.1 Aplysia californica | reverse complement strand
GATCTGCGTTGGATATCTTGTCGGGCCAGAAGATTCTGAGGATTTGGCGTAAGCTGGTTGTATGAAAGGAAGATAGCTTGGCACGGTCAAGATCAGTCGTCCTCCAGCATTCAACTCCATATAGGAGTGTGGATAGTTGTGTTAATATGGTCCCCGAGTATTTCAGTTCCTCAACTTGTTTTAGTTGTGTCCCGTCGATGGTGATGGTTCTCGGACCTGGGTTTGTGCTGATGTTCATTATTTTCTTTTTTTTTAAAAAATCCTTTTTTCATCTGGTACATTTTGCATTTTTCATTTAGGCTATTTTTATATTCTTGCAAGCTATTGGGGGTTAGTATTTAACCTGCTCTGGTCATCAGCGAACTGGAGTTCATTTGCGCTGGTGGTTTCATCACATGTATTTTCGTCTCTGACGACTCTATCCATATACCTAGATACCTGGAGGTGTCATCTCTGACCCAAGGTTGACATGTAATGACCGTCCATTTTTCACGGTCGCGAGCTGCCGTTGTACCTTCTGCTATATCCAGGCCTGTCCATGTTCTTATGTTGTCCATCCATGATGTTCTTTGTCTTCCCCTGGCTCTCCTGCCCCACATCTTTCCTTCAAGAACCTTGAGTGTGCTTTTGCTCTTTTATTTTATTTAGCAGGGTTTATCTTGTGTTTGGAATCTGACACACCTCATTGTTCGTCTTTTTTGTTTTCCAACTTATTCTGGCCCTTCTATGGTAGCACAACATCTCAAACGAATTTCTTTTTGTTTTCTTCGTTCATGTCTGTCCAGGTCTGTGCGCCATATAGGAATATGAGGAATATGTAGCATTCCAGCCTTTTCTTTTTTAAAGTGAGAGCTAGTTGCCTGGATTGAAATATCCATATACAATGGAACTCGGATTAACGAAGTCATCGGGCCTGGCTTTCAATTCTTGTTGAATCCGAGTGTTCGTTTTTGCAAATATAAGGTTTTTGTGTAGATAATTATAGGCACCGAGCACGTAACGTATAATGTATTCGACTTTCTCGATTAAAAGTAGTCTGGTTTCAAATGAGAGGCATTTTTGTTTTTTGATACCAAAGAAACGCTAGAAAATTCTAGGAAAAACACTGAATTGTACCAAGTACGTACACCCTGTACCGCAGGGTGGATTCGTTCAAATGCACGCTTAATTATCATCTATAACGAATTGTTTACGACTAAGTCATGTTGCTGCGTAGAACTTATCATACAGCAACTTTTGATTCCACAGTCCATAGCGCAATTCATTATGCAGATCTATGTCATGACTAGTTTTATTATTGTAATATTGATCAGCAGCGGGAAAAAACAACTGAGACGCGTTTGTATCTCTACTGAACTTCCACTCCTGGACCGCTTTGCTTTTGCTGCCTCCCCTAACCCCTCCGAAACACGCACACACAGTCACACGTGGCGTGGGCGCCCCCGACCCAGACATGCGTGAGTGCTAATAAAGCGTGCTGTTCGTATGAAAGTAAGCGCTGATTGGATGCATGATATGAGGCAGTTCATCCTGCAAGTTGCTTTGTTGAATCAGTGCTTGCTCCATTATGTGTTCGTTGATTTCAAGTTTTAAAAAATGTTTTAAAGAAAAAACAACAACACCCCCGGGGAATCCAAATCCTTTCTTTGAATTCAAGTTTTCATTGAATCCAAGTTCGTTAAAACCGAGTTCCACTGTATTGTGTAAAAAATAGAAGCGGGTAGAGCACATTTCATTGTCTTACTCTTGTTAGTTCTGGGAACCAGTTAGTCAGTCCTTCTCAGGTTTTTACAACCCAAAGACCCACGACGTTTTGTAAAAGTTGGCCTTATGCTTCACGTCGCATTCCTTGTTCTAAGATCTTGGCGAACATTTTGCTCTAGTGGTTTAGAAGCGTTATATAGATATATAGTGGCGGCCAAAATTAACTTTAAAATGTATTTCACCAAATCTTTATCTTTAAGCCTTGCACTACCTACACATGCAGAATACCAATTTAAAGCTAAATAAATGCTGCTTTAATTGATACATTGATTTTTTAAACTGCGATAAGAGTTGCCCAAGACATGGTCACTCTAAATTAACCTTAAAAAATAATCCTTGGGAAAATTGTGAGAAATCAAAGAAATATAAAAGTGTGTTCGTCTGTGTTTAGAGGTGCATAGACATTAGTGGGATGGACATGTATTGCATAATATAAAACGAATGAAGAGTTTTTTTGGCAATAAATGATACACAAATAGTTCAAAACAATGGAAAACAAAGCAGTCACAAATACCATGCAAAACCTGGACATAACAGTACATGTGTCCTGAGCATTTTGTTTAGGGGTCATTGGTTTTCCGAAGAGTATGAACCCCTTTGGGTCAGGCCTGCTTAAATTCTTTTGACATAATCATCTGTCATGTTATTCCAAATTTCACAGAGATGTGCAAACTTAGCGTCTGGACAGGGAGCAAAGTAGCGTTACTTCAGCTGCTGTTTCATGAGCCTCCACATATCTTTAGGATTCATATCGAGGCTGTTTATTGATGACCACTCCGTCGCTAGTATGACTTGGTTTTCCAAGAATTGTCCAAAGGCGTTCGCTCTGTGAGAAGGTGCTTTGTCAAAAATGTCACGGTAAAAGGTGTCTACTTGAGTGACAACACGACGAAAGTAAAGATATGACGTGACGTTCTTGCACTTGCACGATGTACTCATCTAAGCAAAGCCATCTGTTGATTTTCATAAATAGAGTTTGGTTTATACCCGCCAGGCTATCCTAAACCATGGCAGTTTCGTGGTCTCCCTTCCTCTCTGAGAGATGAAACTATATCTAAAACTAGGTAAAAAGAGTTGGTGCTCTTCGAGAAACCAAATGCTCGTAAACACAATTTTAGTACTAATGAGCACGTTTAACGTGAAGTCCTAGTTTAGTGGGGTGTTTGTGGCTGCTATTTTCCAATTTGTCTGAAGATACCGTAATAAAACATTGATTGCAGAGACAATAATAACAAAGCATCATTTCAAATTATTTAATATATTATTTAATATTATTCAATAATATATTAAATTTATTTAATATGGAATACATGTCCATTCCACGAATGTTAAAGTACTCCAAAACAAGTGCAAACACACTTTCAGTTTCTTTGATTTCACACAATTTTGAAGAGCATGATCTTTTAAGGTTAATTTTGAGTGACTATATCTCGGGCAACTCTCATCGTAGTGAGACATTAATGTGTCAAATGATGCAGAATGTTTTTAGCTTTAAATTGGTAGGCTGCATGAGTGGGTAGCGTAAAGCTTTAACACGATGATTGGGTGATAAAACGTTGACGTCTTTTCTAGACGTAACGGTGTCATATAGATAGATAGATGTATATATCCCCCAGATCTTAGTACCTCTGGATCTTCAAATTCCGTTATTTTGACTTGACACATATAAAGCTCCAGCCAAGTTTGAACAGAATACCTCTACGGCTCAGAGACTAGTGTGTATGTGTTTGTATGTGTGTCGTGTGTGTGTGTGTGTGTGTGTGTGTGTGTGTGTGTGCGTGCGCGTGCGCGTGTGTGGTGCTCGTGTCTGTATAATCGCGTGTGTGTTCGAGCACGCGTGTGTTAATTTGTGTGTATTTCCGTGGAAGGTAGTGGAGATACTGCCATTTTATATCATATTTGATAACGAGATGGAAAAGGAAAGACAAACAAAGCCCTCTCTGGACTGAAAACATCAGAGCAAGAAATGACTTAATGGCCGACTCTGCAGGGTTAGCAAACAGTTTCCCCACGGGGTCCCCGGTTACCAGCTCTTGCATTCTGGTCTTTATTTTCTGTCACTCCGACTCACAGAGCTGGAAAAATCGACAGAGTCTATAATCTGTTCTCTTTTGTGTCTGCTTAGATTTTATGTTTTGCTAGACACAAACGGGCTCTGCATTAGCTTAGTTTATATCATGCTGGACTAAGGAGCGGAAACAATCGTGATGTTTGCGACACTGAAATATCATAAAGTGCCATTGAAAATGGTTTTTACCGAATAAAACATACATGGGTTAGATCTAGAGGCCAGAGTACTATTTAAAAAATGTAACTGGTTGGGGGGGGGGGGGGTATTTTTTCTGATTCCGGAAAAGATGTTTGTCCTTTCCAATGACCTTGTTTGGGGCTTTCAGAGTCAATTCCACGAGTCACTGGCTGCAATCGGAAAGGATTTTATTTCGTCAAAAGTAAAGGTCAAAATCAAAGTGGGAAAATGTAACATTGCAAACAGAAAGGACATGCATGCTACCCCACCCCCAGAGAAAACTCAGATAACAAAAATAGCGAAAAAGTAACAACGACCCCAAAAAAATAAATTCCAACTACAAACATACAAAAATCAAACAAAACAGTCAAACAACCTCCTAAATCCGCCCCTTCCACCGCTCTCCCGCTCAAACACCCCCCCCCCCCCTCAACAAACAAACAAACGAACAAACAAGAAACAACAACGACAAAAAAAACAACAACAACAACAACAACAACAACAACAACAAAACAACAAAAACCAAAAACAAAGACAAATAATAAAGAATTAACACACAAAAACCACCCAAAACCAAACAAAACTAGGCTTAACTAACTACTCCATACGACCCTGCCCGACGTTATGACAGGGTCAATAATTGTTACTAAAGATAAAACGAACGTGATGATTTCAAGCTTTGTCCGTTCTCTGGTGGAAAGCTAGAACAGGGCCACAATGACTCTATTGTTCAGATGTTCAGCCTCTTTCTTTACAGCTCGGAGCGATCGTTTTGCCTCTAGTACAAATATTTTCAAAACACCTATCAAACAAACGAGTCATACGAGTTATTATTCACTTCTTTTTCTCTTACACAATGAATCTCTTCCTGTGTTACCTTCTGCTAACAGAAGCTGCACAGATTGTAATCCTCTTCTCCCCTCCCATGTAGCTGTTCTTCCAATTTGAGCACCTAATTCTGGTCTCCAGCTTACGCCTCGTTATCAGATAGGCAGAGAATCTGAGCAGGCAGCCCCAAGGGCCAAGTTCTTGCTGATTCTCGAGTGTCCTGCAATGCCATCTATCCTCTATTTTAGGAATGTTGCATTTTCTCTGATATAAGTCAGGAATCTTTGTTTCAAGAGTTTTTGAGGTTGAGAGATATGCGGTTAAAAGGACTGGACAATGAAAGTCCTGCTGACTTTTAAGATTTGTTTTAATGGTGATGGGGAGAAGGGTTAAATTATTTCCGTAATTTTGTTTCTTCAGTTTGATGAATGTTAGGTTTGTTTGTCTGTGCTTTCTTTTTTGTTTATTGCTTTAGTTCTTTATAGGGTGAGGGGTGGAATTTAAAAACAAATCTTTTTGAGGGGGAGGAATTTTTTAATGGGTTTTAAAACATTTTTAGTTATCCCTTGCCAATTTATATGAGATTGACGCCATCTGATTAGTAGAAAAAAGTGCGCATGAAAGTGTCCAATAGTGTATTATGTGCCTACTTAGTATGACAAGTAACTGTTACAGATAGAGATTCAAGGTTTATTGATGTAAGTTGTAGATCTGATAACAATGATGATTTTAGAAATAATGGTGGTGATGAGTGATGATGTGGGATTGCGTTTAAATATGTTAGCGTTAGTCCTCTGTTCAAATGGGTCACGAGGGACGTGGGCACGCTCTATCCGGTTGCCTACTGGAGCCATCTTTAACTTTAATGCTAAGGTGAAGTTCCGAAATGGTGGGCTTAGTCAATGCTAAGGTGACATTGTTAGTGTTAGTCTATTCCATCTGGCCAAGACAAGTGTCGAGAGGAGCTAAGTAGGATGGTAGTAATGTGGCAGGTAGGCGGATTGTAGGTAACAAGTTGTAAAACAGGTTATGAACTTAAAAATGCATCATTCTGCTACCAGATTATTTATCCCGAATATTTTTTTCGCGTCCCATTAAACTTGCGGAGCTTCTGTCGCAGGAGAAGACATATATAAATATATATATATATATATATATATATATATATATATATATATATATATATATATATATATATATATATATATATATATACTCTAAAATAATTGTTGGCTCTCCTTTACTACGACTCATAGGTTATAGTATAAAGGTTTCCCCACTTTATCCCCATCTCGACCATGTCATCGAGAACAATGCTCTTTTCTAATTCGAACAAGTTTCTTTCTCCCTATAGAGCTTCATAAATTAGGATCTCAAGTCACTTTTCTGATTTGTTTTCCATTCCTGACATCAGGCTAATGTATTACATTTCAATGACAATGACAATCTTTATTCATCTCGCAGGGCTAAAAATGTCTTGGTCGTTTACAATGGTAGAGGATGTTACAAAGTTTAGTTACACCCACGCACAACCACAACAAGAAACGGACATTAATTTAGTAAATACATGTCTCACGTGCAGAAACAACCTGCTCCGTAAAACATGCTATCTCTCTCTTTCTCTCTCTCTCTCTCTTTCTCTCTCTCTCTCTCTCTCTCTCTCTCTCTCTCTCTCTCTCTCTCTCTCTCTCTCTCTCTCTCTCTCATTTGTAGCACTGTGTGTTCAGTGGCCTCAGTGCAGTTGGTCCGAATGAACTTCTATGTCTGTCTGTTTTTGCTTTTCTGGGGAAATATATCATTTACTGTTGGTGGCTATGGTAACTTAGCATTATTTCTGCCTTTTTATAGAACGCTTGTTTTGTGCAGATATTCAACGTTACTTAGGTCTCTACCAATTGTTCTTGATGCCTTTCTGATCAACTTGTTTAGTTTTATGATGTGTTGTCTTCTCTTAATTGCTCCCACTGCAAGAGATTCCAACATTTATCAAAGTTTCTATTGTGGTAGTGTAGAATATCTAAAGGATGGATGGATTCAGATTAAAGTACCAAAGAATGGTCGATTATAGAATCAATCAGCATAATATTTTCTTAGGACTGCAAAGACTGTTTTGTTGGATCCAGTGATGTTTTAGTTTAGATTATGGTACGGTCCACTCAGTCATGATTTAGAAATTTACAATCTAAATCATCGAATTCAAACAGACTTGGAAAAATAGGAACATGGCCCTAAGTTCAGAGATCAAGCCTATGCGCTCCGTAGTGACATCAAAATTTCTATGCATGTGTGTCCTAGACCCTGACAGCAGACTCTGAGAGAAGAATAGGAGCAGCTGTTGTGATGAGATGCTTCTCAAACAGAGACCGTGTTTGTCATCTAAGTAGAGGTGAAAAAAAACCGCATAAGAAATTAATGTGATCGGGCTTTACAACGACCTTCTATCACTGGTCAAGCGACCGTGATGTGAAATAGTATGGTCATGTCACCCTTTCAGACCTTTGCTAAAACCATTCTACAAGGCACTGTGCAGCAAGGACGAGATAATCGAAAACAACAGGAGCATACTTAATAGTAACCCACTTCTTACTCGAGACGGCATCTCTGAGATGTGAATAAAAAATCCGGAATTTATATTATGTGCATACTGGCCAGAATAGTCACGAAAATATCTCATTTCATATATTTTTTCTGCTTTTGACAAAGCTCGGGTATAATACTTTCAAACCTGCGGTAACCTCAATGGTCTCAACATAATATAATATGCTTTTAAAAGTAAATTTTTAAATTTTTACTGGAAGTGTGAATACAAAAAACAGAAGACCAAGTGGCAGAGAAGACTATACTGTCAATTTCGATCTAAATTTCCCTGTCTTGATCTACCATGACCTGATTGTGGAGCGGTAAAGAGTCACATAAAAAAGTCATGCAGCACTCACTACAGCCATACGCTTTTAGTCCTCCTTACCTTTTAAGGGAGACTCGACCAGTCTGGATGTTCGCTGGTATAATCAGCTCTTGTGATCAGAAAAGGGAGAAGAGGGATGTTTGGTGGCGATTAAACATTATGGAATGTTTGTTCATGAACCATTGGTCATTTCACTGACATAGATTTATAAGGCGTACGTTTATGGCTGGTTAAATCATGGTCGAGTAGGGGCGCGAGACAAATGCCAGTATTGGTTTTCAAGGAGTTAAATCCCTGTTAGGGTTAGTGCGGTTAAAGAATCTCGACAGTCCGAAATTGAGAGTGGCTACTTGGTTTGACACTTTAGGAAGAACTATGTTTTTGGACAGCTACTCCAGGCTTAAAAATTACAAACCAACTTTATTCTGACTAATAACATGACTACATAATTTTGGCTTTTGTTTTTTGACATCGACGAGTTTTGACGCTTGTTTGCTGTTCGAACAAATGCCCCAATTGCCGCTTCAAGTTATATCCAGGGGTGCTATTCTTCCGAAATCCTAAATAACAATTGCAAAACAAAAAATTACTTGATTTTGTTATGTACAAATATTAAAAATGCTACTATAAAGCTATAATATAACAATTTTAAGAAATGAAAGCGGTTAGCTTCATCCACATAAAAAAAGTTGTTGTCTTTCGAAACAAAGTAAAGAAGTTTTCGCCTTTTTTTAAAAAGACGACACTGATTTGCACCCCTAGTTCCCAAATTATGTAAGGGAAGCACTGTTTTTTAAAATTATTTGGACGCTACAGCCTGGCTACAAAAGAGCCTGAACATAAGCTTATGGCATGGCTGTTCATGTCTTCGCCTCTCTCTCTCTCTCTCTCTCTCTCTCTCTCTCTCTCTCTCTCTCTCTCTCTCTCTT
>NW_004797319.1:1568922-1574958 GCF_000002075.1 Aplysia californica | reverse complement strand
CACACACACACACACACACACACATATACACACACACAGACACACACACACACACACACACACACACCTTCTTGCTGCTTTATCATTTTTTTCCAAACACTTTCCTCATGGTCCTGCGTCCACCCCACCAATTTATTGCTCTTTTTCACTTTTCTATGGATTTCTTCATTTCCAATTTCCATTATATCACACTACATCGTTTTTTTTAATGAGATGTTTTTAAACAAATTTATACATGTATTTATGTTTCCATGTCATTTGTATGTTTACGTATCGTGATTTCTACAGCTATAATCACTCAGCATACCAATGTGTGTATGGAAGAAGTGTATTTGCCCAAAACAGTCAACGTCAATTTCTTTTCATTACAATCTGATGCTATTTTATACTAGGGAAATGAATAAGAAGCACAGTTAGTTAGATGCTTTTTATGTTAAAATGTAGATGATTTTACGCCCCCATCAACACAATTTAGATTAATCAGCCGGGTGTCTTCGACTCTGTCTGTCTGTCATGGGTCAGCTCAGGCTGCAGGGGCAATAGGAAGACCGAGACACAGGAACTCGATAAAAATTCTCCCCACACGAGAATCAAACTGAGCTAGTCTGCGTGCTTCGTGAACAAACTGATTGCTACTCTACTGACGCTGGTTTAGTTGGGTGCAACCTCACGCCTAGGTGTACGAACAGCAGACAACTTCAACACTCAAGTGATTTATGCATTTATAATTCAAGAGATCAGACAAATTCGTATGGGGCTTTGCGCCTTGCACTTTTGGAGCGCAAGTGTTTTTTGTGGGATTTTTTGCATGTCAATAGTTTCTTTTTCTTGTGAGGGGGGGGGTTGAAGCTGTCATTACTCTCTGGCTGTTCTTCAGATTTTAAAGATTCTTTTTCTTTTACCTCAAGCGTATTTTAAGAATGTTGTTATAGTGACGTTGCTTTAGATTGCCCGCACATAGTAATTCAAAACTTTTTGCTTTATTTTTGTCCTTTCTTCTTATGCGTTTCCTTGACTGGGCCTCCAAGCACACTTCAATTATTGACAGCAATCTTTGTTATAAACGTACATACCTACCTACATACACACACATACACACACATACACACACACGCAGACACACACAGGCACACCCCCCCCCCCCCACACACACACATATATATATATATATATATATATATATATATATGATATAATATATATAATATATTACTTATATATATATAATATATATATATATATAAAGGGAGAGACAGAGAAATACAGAGAGATAGACTATTAGATATATAGATATATAGGTATAATACAGATGAATAGAGAGAGAGAAAGGGAAGAGAGAGAGAGAAGGGATATATGTATATATATATACATAGAGAGAGAGAGAGAAAGAGAGAGAGAGAGAGAGAGAGAGAGAGAGAGAGAGAGAGAGAGAGAGAGAGAGAGAGAGAGAGAAAGAAAGGGAGAGACAGACAGACAGACAGACAGAGACAAAGACAGATATAAATTGGTGTCTATGGTGCAGCGGTTGGGCACTTTACTGCCACCAGTAGGAGACCCAAGATCGTTTCCCGAGTTGCCTCTTTCGGTCTTTGTGCTGGTATGTTATATCCCCTCAGACTGAGTTTGCCCTGACAGGCAGAGTCTAAAGCCCTTTTCCCAAATGGCCTAGACTGTGTTGATGGGCCCGTATAACATCATTTTGAAAGAAGGAGAAAGACAGAGAGGAAGGGGAGAGAGTGGAGGGATGCAGGGAAGAAGAGAAATAAGAAGGGAAAGAAAGAGAGTGAGGCGAGATGAAAAGTATCCCCCTCCACTTTCTCCCCTTTTCTCTCCCCTTCTCTGATGCTTTTCCTGGTTCTATAAAGAAATAGTTGCCCAGGTCCCGCTAACTAGCACAAGAGAGGATTGATGAGATCCTAATCATGAAAAATGCTGAGCTAGAGCTACTTGTTGATCAAGCTGTTTGATTTTGTGAAAATGTAGGTTTCTGTTTCCTTAACAGCACCACATTCCTTCTGCATACTTTCTTTTACTAATGCGTACCCCTACGTGACCCAGCCACATTTGACACGTCTGGAACAAACCAGAGCGTTAACATTTTAGCGTATGAGTATAAGAAAGACTCTGATTGGGGACCCAAAATTGACGAAATGTTTCTTACAGATCATACTGCATATAATGTGCTGTTGCAGTGAATGATCTACAGCAACCATATACCATGGCCCTACCTCTACATTCCCACAGGGACCGATTGTCGGATGCTTAGACGACAAGAGTGGTTTGATTTGCCAGTAGTGAGAAATACACAAAAACTCATTGCTCTCCCCTTCCTACGGGCAAAATCTTTTACGCCGTTGGGTCCGTGGTCGCTCGAATATATCTATTTGATTAGTAAGAGCAACAAACGCGACTGCACAACATACAGAGGCACCTCTTTATTAAGCCACGCAGGGAAAATATACGAAAAGTTACTAGAACAGCGGAAAACACCTACTGTGGAGAGAAATCTGAGCAAAGCTCAGTTTGGGTTCCGAAAGGGAAGAAGGTGCACGGATACTGTATTTGCGTTAAGACAAATATGCGAGAAAACAATCGAACACAATAAAGAATCAAACATCTTCTGTATAGACCAGGAGAAGGCTTTTGACAGAGTAAACCATGCTAAACTCTGGAAGACACTCGAAAAGTATGGCGCCAGTCTGAGGACAAGATAATGTTAGAGCTCTATATACCAACAGCAGAAGCTCAGTAAAAACGAAGGAAGGCAATACAGACTGGTTCAAAGTAAGATCTGAAGTACGACAGGGATGCGTTCTGTCTCCCCCTTCTGTTAATACTATATGGACACTATAACGCAAGACGCAAACCAAAGCCCAGAAAGCCTAAATGAATTTCTATTCGCAGACGAATTCGTTCAAACCAACAAAGCCTCCAAAATCACACCAACTAACTGAACAACAGTTTCGAGAAATGTATTATGAAAATAAGCACATCAAAAACAGAAGTGAGCCCAAACCGTAGGTCCCTGAACATCCATGTCTATAGTAAACAACTGAAACAGGTGAAGGAGTTTTAATATCTCGGCAGTACTTTTTCTGAAAACGGGTCCATAAACAGAAAAACAGAAATTCGAACTCAAAAACCCAACACTGTCACTTACCAGCTCGCACCCCTCTTATCTCATCCAAACATCTCCATGGACATAACGAGATAGCTTATCACCTCAATATTCATACCAACATTATGCTCCCAGCGCCAGACCTGGACATTAAGTAAAACCTATGAAAGCAAAATCACTGCATGCGAAATGAAATGTCTCCGCAAAACCCTTAACATCACTAGACAAGACAGGCAGAGAAATGAAGAAGTAAAATAGCAACTACCGTCATTGAGTCCTGCCTGCATTACATGGAAAGACAGAGAATAAAATGGTTTGGCCACCTGTTACGTATGCCATCTAGCCAGCCAGCCTCGAGAGCCTACAACACCAAGCACTCAGGCTATAAAGGAAGAGGAAGGCCACGCAAAAGGTGGATCGAGGGTGTCCAGGAAACCCTTGAAAAACATAATATCACAACTGAATTAGCTGCGTGTAAGTACATGTATAGACAAGCTATACTTTAGAGACATTGCTTTAGACAAAATAATCAGTGTGCATTCACTTCACCAGCAATGTGACATTAAAACACTTTGCATTTTCGTTAATGAGCCACGATTAAAAATAACTGTGATTTGAGAGGAGAAAATGAGCCGTTAGAATTTGCATAGAACTGAGCTGAGGTTTAACAAAATCCAATTGAAGGATTTGAGCCAAGGTGGCCTGCTCGTACGTTTGTCAAGATGGCAATTACTGTTTTTCCCCCAACAGATGATGATTTATTGGTCTACATTTACAATGTGATAATGGTAATGTGACTTATTACATCAATGTGTATTTTTAAATTAAGATCATTTAGAGAGCTAATTTTCGAATCTGCTTGTTAGCGTCAACCCGTGCTGGGAGGGATACAACATCCCTGGAGAAAGACCATGATATTTGATGAAAATGTCTCCTTACTCGGGAGTCGAACTTGGGTCTCCTGCATGTGACAGTGAAGCTTGTGGGAAACAGTGTGGGGCTCAGATTGTTTATATAAATAGGGGTGCGCTGGTAATGCCGATCAGGGCTAGAAGGATCCCATATCTGACACGTGTGATGTCACTGCTGGCAGCTTTAGTATTAATATACTTGCTTGTATGTATACCACATCTCCAAAACGTACACACACACACACACACACACACACACACACACACACACACACACACACACACATCCCCCACACACACAAACACACACATACACAAAATGAAGAAGAAAGTGAATAAGGCGGAGATGAAGCATCTTCTAAAGTTTTTGGTTTAGAGATAAAACGGGGGCTCTCGTGGTCTAAAGGTAAAGGTGTTCGCCTCTCATTCCATAGGTCCTGGGTTCGAATCCGGACGGCGACGGAACATTTTCTCCTCTAAAATTTTCTCCTTTCATATCCTTTCTTGCTCTCTAACAATGTTCTGTTGTCTGCTTCCGTATCCTATTTCCACTCCCACACCTAACCTCCTTTGATCCCCTCCTCTGGGCTCCTGACCTTTTTCTTTTTTCTGCTACTCCTTGGCTCCTTCTTACTGCTGTCTTTCAGCCACTTCTTATAGAAGGTAAAATCTACACATAAGGGCAAACGATCTCGGAGGTCAGTGAGCAAATAGCGCACGTTTAAGATCCCTTGGTGATCCAAAATAGATAAGAATGGGCTTCAGCGGTCACCCGGATAAAGATCAAAATTTTCTACTAACTCATATTTATGACCTTATGCAGTTGCAAGCGCCGTAAAACACTAACCAAAAAAGGGACGAAATGCCTCCTGTTAACAAAGGCTCTCTGATTACTGTATAGGCCCGTGCGTGTCACTATTAGCTCTGGATTCTTCTAATCACATGCGTGCGTCATCTGTGACGTCAGTTTGGCTATGGGGTTTCTTAATTTAAACAAAAGAGAAAATTAGACAGCAAGCAATCAGAAAATTGTGTGTTCTCTCAGAGTTGTAATTTCTAAATGAGATTAGCATCGATCTCAAACTATGAACAATCGAAGAATCAATCTAGAATTCCATTATTTCGTTTTGGAGCCGCATACACCTTTTTTCCTTTATTTTGTGTCACGCATGTAAGAGTCCTTTCATATATTCCCAGTCTTTGTCATGTCCTCGTGCCAGGCAACAGTTGAAGCATGTACGATCTACTTTTTTGTTTTGCACTTTGATAAAAAATCAAGATTTGTTTGTTTGCCTTTCTTGTGGTCTTCGATCGGCCAGTAACAGTATTGCCTACAATTCTAAATAGAAAGTGAAGATGATACATAGATAACACAGAAAGGCGCTTGGCAGTCGCATGCAGAAGACCGGAGTTCGACTTCTGAGGTGAAATTTTTTAAATCGAATATCTCGATCATCTTTCTGCTGGGACGACGTTGTGTCCCTCTCAGCCCGCGTTGGTCCTACAGTTTGGGTCAAAGCCTGCCTCTTGAAAAGATCATGATAGTGTCGATGGGGGCGTAAAGCACCTACATTAAAAATAGAATAGATAACAGATGACAGACGCAAACCACACGGGAACCTTCTTCAGCCACCAGGGCATTGTGTTCCTGATTGAGGAAAGTTTGAAAATGAATACAGTCCAATATGTCCAATACATCCATTGTTTAGGAGAAAATAGCTGTCTTAGATTAAGTTAGTGAACATCTTGGACAGTGTCAGTATAACATAAAAGAAACGCAAGGGGGAAATGGGAAGTGGTCTTTTGTACAGGAGATTGTACTGGACGGGGGCGGGTAGAACCAGTTCGATTGTATTTGAATAATTTTGTATTCATGCACCCATTCACCTGTTTTCACTGATTCTGCATTAATATACATTTCATTGCCCGGAACTACTTTCCCATTTTTGTCTTATAAGCAATCTTTTTTTGCCAGCATTGAAAAAAAATAGACCACACCCCCCCCCC
>NW_004797319.1:1544951-1567365 GCF_000002075.1 Aplysia californica | reverse complement strand
ATTATTAAACTATTCCGGTTCATTGCTCAAGCGTCTGACCCATCTATATGCTATATACAGTGCCAAAATCTAGAGCTTGGTCCTTGTAAACATTTTAAAGTCTCTTTTGGATGTTACTGGCGGATTCTCCTTTTAAAACAAAAAATTCAGTCACAGCTCTTTGCCTCTGACAAACCTCCAAGGGGGCAGCCATTTTAATGTGACGTCATTCAGGCAAAAATCAAAGAAACTTAAATTTTAACAGTTCGAGTTCTAAAGTACATGTGCTAATACCTGTGAGCTGAATCTCATATAATTTGATTCAGAATTGTGCAAAATAACGAACAACTTGCTTTACTTTTTGACTCAGCGTAGTAGTTGTATGATAGTTAATGGTAGATTGCCGAGTATTATTTATCAGGGAGTTCAAATTTCTGACTAGAAATTTCGTTCAGGAGGGACAATTTTACGTACAGACTGACTATTATGTTCATAACCTGGGTTGTTCCTAGTTTAATGCCAAAGGAGAAAATGGGCCCGAAATCAAACAATGCACGATACACATTTTGTAGTTTATGAGGTGCGTTTGGCTTTTATCTTTTTAGTTATGTTCTGCCAGAAATGGAATAAAAATCTGAAAATCTGCCTCGTAATTGACCGTTTGGACAACTCATAGAGCAAAATGCTTACCACGATAGTCCTGCTTGTGGTTGAATGATGTATCTGATGTGATAATAATGTGTATATTAGTGTCAGCTTTAATTTTCTTTTCATATTGAATTT
This sequence comes from Aplysia californica, assembly GCF_000002075.1. Classification (NCBI taxonomy): domain Eukaryota; kingdom Metazoa; phylum Mollusca; class Gastropoda; order Aplysiida; family Aplysiidae; genus Aplysia; species Aplysia californica. The sequence goes on along the minus strand of NW_004797319.1, from coordinate 1,566,603 downwards.
TAATGAAAGTAAAATATAATTCAATTTCTATGCATATCTCTTTGTATTTTTACAGTCCTGTACAGCCAAAAAAAATTTCCCTCTGGGACAATAAAGTATTATCAGATCTCTTATCTTATAATACTGCGTGACATGTAGATCCGAAATATAACTGACACTCCAGTTCGCAAGACAAACCTTCCTGTAACTGGTAAACTATTTCCACTTCATTTGGACAAGACACCAGTGCCACACGTGCTTCTCCAAAATTGAGAACTATTAATGTAAACTAGACTGCAATTCCATGAAATTCACTTGCAAGAATAATGAATTAGATAATGCTCTCCTGCCTGCAAAGAATACTAAGGTCGCAAATGCTCGAACGTCAGGGGCTGTAACACAGGATGACAATGATGGAGAGGAGGGTAGTATGACCTAGAAAAATCCCTTCTTGTCACAACGAATATTAGCTGAAATAGTTTTGTCCGCAATTGAAATGGCACTAACTTATGTTCACTCTTCTTCTTCTTCTTCTTCTTCTTCTTCTTCTTCTTCTTCTTCTTCTTCTTCTTCTTCTTCTTCTTCTTCTTCTTCTTCTTCTTCTTCCTTTCTCTCCAAAAGTCCAGATTTGGCTGAAAATTATGGATTTTGAGTTATATGCATATTTAGCGTTTTCATCCTTTCCTACAACTATTTCACAGCATTAGAACCTCCTAAAGCCTTATTTCTTCCCATACCGGGCTTACTTGTCGCCTCATTTCCTCTTAAAGTCAATCTTATATTTTTTTTATCTCCCGTTTTCTCAAAACGCGGTTTTTCCATATACCTTTTTGAATAACTCCACCATTTTTAAAATTCAATCTTCATATTTTCACAGAATGAAGAAAAGATGTAAGACTAAAGATTTCTCAGTGGAATGTTTGATAGATCTATATGGAATAGATTTTTGTTGGTGGTGTCTGGAGTGTGGATTTTCACGGATTTATTTTTGCAGACTTGAATACTACCTCGCGAAAAATTCATGAAAAATCTTCTAATTCGCTTAAGAAAAATTCAACAGACCAATTTGTAGATCTAATGTTTGTTAAAATACCCGCGAAAAAGAAACAAAAAATCTATTTCCATAAACAATAAGTGCGGTATTCTTTACGTAAGACATGTAGTTGTAGCCAGGGAAACAAAACTTTTTTCTCAAGTTTGATTACGACTCCTTACTATGCTTGTTGATTGTGTGGCATTTTGTCAAATTCGACCTGTTAATAAGCGAGATAGCCTTCAGTTGTACCCCCCCTCCCTCTTAAAGGTCAGTTTTGAGTGGCTATATTCCGGGCATCTCTTAACGTAGATGAAAAATTTATTGTGTCTGATGATGAAGAATTTATTTAACTTTTAAATTGGCATGCTGATTGACTGGGTAAAGCAGAGCTTTAATACGATAATTGGGTGATTACATTTTCAAGTTTCTTATGGACACCGAGGTATTTATATATATATATATATATACATAAATATATTAATATATCATGTTGAAATCAGGTGCTGGTGAAATTGATAATGAAATCGATGAAATCAAGATTTTTTTTACTCGTTGGGCAGTTTTTCTGTGAATTTGCTGTTTTGAACCCAACACTTTTTATCTCCATTCCTGCGTGAATTTGCAGAAAAATGTTGATTAAAGATTCAAAATTGCAAATTTGAAGATTCCAAGGAAACTGCTACTTTGGATGTCACTAAACATTGTCGACCATTTTCTTTCAAACCCCTGCAAGAGGCGACCACTACCTCCTTCAATCGCAAATATTTTGACACATATTTGAGACATATTATGAGTACTCATTTCATCAAAATCGAGGAAAGTGTTCAAGCTTTAAGATTATTATTTTGCTAAAAAATTGTCTGTCTGTCTGTCTGTCTGTCTGTCTGTCTGTCTGTCTGTCTGTCTGTCTGTCTGTCTGTCTGTATGTATGTCTGTCTGTATGTCTGTCTGTATGTATGTATGTATGTATGTATGTATGTATGTATGTATGTATGTATGTATGTATGTATGTATGTACGTAGGTAGGTAGGCAGGTAGGTAGGCAGGTAGGTAGGTAGGTAGGTGGGCGGGTAGGTAGGTGGGCGGGTAGGTAGGGAGGTAAGTAGGTAGGTAGATAGGTAGGTAGGTAGGTATGTGTGTATACAATTTACAGATTTTAAACGGTTTACAACTGGGGCAATATCGCTTTTAACAGCAAACTCGTATCTTTTTTCTTCTAATCGTGGCATTATGCTTATTGGATGTACTTTTGAAAACCTTTGGTTCTAAAATGTATTCGCTATAAAATTAGTTTCTTTTAACCGTTTGCCACTAAAAAGTGTCATTGGGGAGCTATAACGTAGGTCATATGAGTACGCAAAAAGTCTGTGAGAAGAGAGAAGTTCTGAGAACAAAACCTTTTTTTTTTGCGTGACAGAGATTTATTATAGCATTTTATATGTTTTTATGAAGTTAAGTTTTTTAAAATGTAAATCAATTTCCCCCCCCCCCCCCAAAATATGATTTCGTTCAGACGGAGCTACTTATCACCTTCTAATTGAAATAAAATCTTTCATGAGAAATGTTGCATCTCTAAAACACATTTGACTAAACCACGGCTCACCTTGCTGTGTTGAAAAGTACTTGTAGAAATAACAAGACTGTGCATTGGCGTGTGAATTTACAATTATTCACTAGTGTCCCAAAGAATCTTGTAGATCAGAGCATATTCGATTTTCTTTTAAAAACTTTGCTTTTTTAATGGAATCCAGAATATATATATATATATATATATATATATATATATATATATATATAATATATATATATATATATAATATATCTATCTATCTATATATATATATCTATATATATATTATATTTCCTCTTGTGTCAAATATAACTAAATTTTTACTACATAAAGGAATATTTCTAAAATACAATATTTACCTGCGTGTAGCAGTTAGAATGATGGCTCATACGATTTTATTTACTCAGTGTCCGTGCTAATTGCTAAACAGCGCTTTGCAGCTGGCTGAATTGAACCTAGGAAAGTACGCCAATGAACCTTGCACGTGGGCGACAACAATTATTGCTGTATTTCAATTTGTTATCTATTTATTCTATTTTATTATTTCTTGTTTTACCATTTCTCTTCCCTCAGAACCCAAAGTCATCTCAGCTGACACTGTTGTCCTATGACCCTGACTCTCTGGCCCTGGCAGACACTAGCACGTTTGCGGTGACCTTGAACGACAGCGCCACACCTTTCACACTGAAAGCTAGCAACTTCTTTAAGATACCGAAGTGGAAACAGGAAAGAGACAAAAAAAAACCTTCAGCTACAATCATCAGAACAGGTTGGTAGCCCTGCTGAGCGCTTCCTTTCAACACAAGAGGATAATATTATGATCATATTATAAGAGTGTGTGAGAGAGAGGGGAGAGAGAGAGAGAGAGAGAGAGAGAGAGAGAGAGAGAGAGAGAGAGAGAGAGAGAGAGAGAGAGAGAGAGAGAAGAGAGGAGACAAGGGAGTGGATGGGCTATGGGTAATATGGAGCCGCGGTCTATGTCGCCACGAAATACCCAAACAAACAAGGTGACGATAAATATATACATTTAAATATGTTATGTATGTGTGTGTATCTCGCTTAAGTGTTTTCTTCGACCTATCTATCCGTCCCTCCCCTTAACTCGTACCACCCATCTTATTTTCCCTAGTACTCCTGCTGAAGCCAGTGAACCCATCTTTCCTCCCGTATGTGGTGGACGTAACAATAGAGGATCTCACCTACACACCCAGCCTGACAGCTACGCCAAAGAAGAACATGGTGAGGGAAAATTTTTAAGGATACAACATCTTGATCCTCTACAAAATAATGCCCCCGCCCCTCTCGTTGTTTTCTACGCCCTTAAAATGCCCCACCCTCTCTCTCATTGTTTTTTACCCCCTTTCTTTCGTTCTTTTCTTGGGGGGGGGGGGGGTATACTTTATTAGTTTTCTGCATTTTGCTCTGTACATTTCGCGGGTTCGAAGAGGAAAAATAGTGTGTGTTTTGCAAATTTTTGTTGTTTTTAAAAGAAATAATTAGGGCAGCTGGTCATATTGCCTGTAGGCTGTGTTTCTGATAGTTACAGACTTTGTTACATGTATGACTGCAAAATTATTTGTCATGTATATACAAACTTCTTCTATAAACTGTTTTAAACTGTTGGATGAAAAAAGCTAGTTTACAGCGGTGATTTGATTTGATTTTATTGTTTTCGTTGGTGCTGCAGCCATTGTTATCATTATTTTTATTATTGTTGTTTTGTTGATGTAGTTGTTGTTATTTAATAGGTTCATGCACCTACGCCTGTAATAACATTGTTTAGACAGTAATTGGTACAAATATTCAGCTAAAGACTACTGAATATAGTCTGTAGATAACATCTTGAACACTCCTACTCTCTACCTCTCTCCTCAGGTCGAAGGTTAGGCATCTTTCGTTTCCTATCAGAAATGGAAGTACAGGGTGATCAAACAAAAAAGCAACCAACAGCTGTACTACTTTTGTTGTTGTAAATATTTCCTCCACATTGTCGCTTTGTGTTTCAAATTTGAACACAATATTTGGTAGCCAAAAGAAATTTGTCTGAGATTCATTTTAGATTGTTCCACATTATAGTTTTGCTCTGTATAGCGCAAAAGAAAAAAGCCACTTTTTGCCTTGTCCCCATTTGTGTAGCCCTGCCACTAAAAGTAACAATGATCGCGCCATATTCCAAGCCACAGTAATCTAACAAGTAAACAGAAGCTTGCAGCTACTTTTTTCTTTTTTTTCTTAAGTTTCCTTTTCCTGCTGAGATCACAGTTCAGTTTAGTAAAGAGCAGAGAGCTTTTTTGCCTCCCACTCTTCATCCCCGACATTTCGTAAGTTTTACTCAAAAGTACAGAAATAAAGCTAAAGTGCCCCCAAGTCCTTCTCTGATGTCGTGGGTAGAGATGTTCCTTCAGTTTGAATATATAGAGAATCAGAATTTAAAATTCCTAGAAAAAATAACGACTTCAGGTCGAAAACGCACAGTTCGCACCCCGTTCAATGTCACAAGGATACATAATTCAATAGCCGAGTCCCATATGAGAGGTGTGTCCGCTGACGATTTCTGCGGGCTGGGACTCTCCTACACCTCAACAGTCCGCTTTCTCAACGTAGATCTTCACCTATGACAGTATCATTTTCATGTTCGTGAGGTTGACATGGATCAGAACATGACAATGTGTTTATGATTCCTAGGTCATATTGAAAAAGTGTAAACATTTCCTCAATGACATTTGGTTCAGTGGCAGATCCCTTCTTCACTTTTTAGGATATGTTAACTCCACAAATGCTGTCTATTGGGCACCTCACCCAGCCCCTTTAATATCTAGAAGACACTTTGTAATGAAAGGTTTACAGTGTGTGCGGTTTTAAACACTCATGATCTGGCGGGTCCTTTTGTTTGGCCACCACGAACGACGTCAAAAATGTTTCGAATCTAAAGGAGGACATGTAGAGCGCTGGCTCTGAGAAATTTAGAATAGCAATGTTTGTATTTTTATTTCTATAAAAGAAATGAAATATCGTTTATATGTTACAGGGATGGAAAAGTTAAACGTTAAAAAGAAAAGAAAGGAAAAAATCAATCGAATCGAGTCGTAACTTCCCTACCTCAAAGGATTTTTAAATGGCGCAATTTGCGTTTATGTGTGTTTTTCTTAAGATCGTTTTTGTTTTCTTAATAACGGTTTATCTTTATGAACTTTATGTCAATCAATGTCTGTTCAAAAATACAACATTCTAGTACAATTTTTTGTGCGAGATATTCAGTAAAAACAGTTGTACAGTTGTTTGTTTGTTCCCCCCCCCCCCTGTAATTTGTAGATCACCCTGTACATTATATTACATAATATATCCATTGAGATATAATGTATAGCAGCAGACTATTTAATCTTTCTGCTTGTCACAGTTTTCACACAGACGCGTTGTTGGGGTGTTCAGAAAAAAGGATAGAGTTAAAACGTGAGAAAACAATCAGAATTTAACAGAGAAGCGTGTCTTTGATATGAATGTTTCCCACTGTGTCTTCCTTAAGAAAGCTAAATTGATGCCTGGAAATTATCAAAGGGTAAATTTTGCTTTAATAACTCTCTTAGTCTCTGAGGAAAATGGGCCTCAGGCAAAGTCAATTTCAATAAACACTCCCCACAGGCCATACACCGACTGGTGGTACAGTCTCAGACAAGTGACGAGGTGATCAGACGAGATCTGCCCACAATTCGCATGGATGTCGCCGCCACCAGATACTCACTAGTGAGTGATTGACTGTAATGAATTAATATTATTATCTTTCTGCGCCTCTGTCTGTCTGGTCTCTCGTTGACCATCAATCATCCCCCATCGGTCTGTCTTATCGGTCTTACTTTGTGCATCGAATCAATCTTCGAAAGAATATTATTCATAATACTATGCTAAATTTTGTAAGACAAGGTGTAAAACACAGTTTTGAAAAAAACAACAACCCAACAACAACAAAATCCCAGCTCCAGAGTTTTTTCAGTGCACATTTTATCTACCGGCTTGTGATACATAAAGAAATGCCATATTTTCATCGTAAAATGAATGTACACCCCAGACACCACTACAAAAATCGGTTCCATATCAAAATTTCCACGGACACATATTTCTTATTACGTCTTCTCTTCATTCTGTGAAAATGTCATGACGATTGGATAAAAATGGTAGTAGAGTTATTCAAAAAAGTATATTATTATGGAAAACCCGCAATTTGAGACAACGGGCGATAAAGAAAAAAAAAGACTTTATGAGGAAATGGTGGGGGCAAACATGCTCGGTATGAGAAGAAATAAGGCTTTAGGGGCTTCTTATGCAATGAAATAGTTATAATAGAGACTGAAGAAGCTAAAAATGCCTGCAATTAATTTTTAGCCGAATCGGGACTTTTGGGGTGTAGCCCCCACCCCACCCACTGTTTAACAAACAAAACATGATCTCCATGTATAAAACAAATGATTTTTAAGACAATTATTTCATAAACATATTTTTCTCTTTACAAAGAGAGTACAAATCAATATTGAACTGAATACGCCATGTTGGCTGCAGGAAAAACCCCCGCCAAAATAGAAGGAACATGACGGAGGCATCTGACCAAATTTTCAGCACACTGTTATAGTCCGGAGAACACCAAATGGACAACTTGTTGACCTCATTACACCGAATCTAGGTGACGAGTCTCTCTGATATTTTGCATACGCCACCGAATTCTAAAAGACCTAAACAATCTCGATTTTTGTGCATATGCTACAAAATAAAGAGGTGCTGTCTATATAATCATAAGTAATTAATTGCTCATAAAACTCAATACCGCACACTTTTTCTTGCAAGCACGGTACTATACTATAACCAAACAATACAGGGTGTCGCTGCTGGGGCAAAGCCAAAAAGTTCAGAGAAAGGGGAGGGGGAAGGATACAGTTTGGTCAAACCCAAAAACGGGGGTCAATAGAGTGCTAAATTTGAAGCGCTGATGGGCATGTCACTGGGCACACCCCCCCCCCTCTCGTTCAGGTTTATAGGCAGAGCCCCACCCCCTCTCCCCCTTTTGCACTTACATCTCAATGACGGAAGATAGGAAAATTTTTTACTCCTTGCTAATCAAAATAAACTCACTGTCAACCACTAACCACTTGTCCGAAAACAACTCAGTCTTGCGGCGAATGGAGTCAGTTTTTAAAAAAGAAAATACATGTAGATTTAAAAAAAGAAAGAAAAAAAGCCTAACACTTATCACTTACACCCCCAAAGTCCCAATTCGGCTCAAAATTATGAAATTGGTGTTGTAGGCATTTTTTAGCTTCCCCAGCAACTCCTACAACTATTTCATGGGCATAAGAACCCCCCAAAACCACATTATCCCCCATACTGGCATGTTTGTTACCACCATTTCCTCATAAAGTCAGTATTTTATTTTTCTTTATCGGCCGTTTTCTCAAAACGCTACTTTTCTTTATACTTTTTTGTGTTTTTGTTTTTGTTAAGTGTTTTACGGCGCTCGCAACTGCATAGGTCATATGAGCGCGCGGAACACACCTAATATTTTCAGTAGGTAGGAAATTTTGAATTTTGCCCGGGTGGGGGCCGAAGCCTACTCTTATCGATTTTAGACCACCAAGGGATCTTTAACGTGCGCAACTTGCACACGGGCCCTCCGTGATTTTTAGCCCCTGTCCGAGAAGGCTAGGTGTAGATCTTTCCTACCAGAAGATCAGGGGTGTGGCAGAAAGACAGCAGTGAGGAGGAGCCAAGGAGTAGCAGTAGAAAGGCTGCAGAAAGATTCAGGAGCCCAGAGGAGGGGACAAAGGAGGTGAGGGGGTGGGGGCATTAAGTGGAAATGAAAGCAGACAACAGAACATTGATAGAGATCAGGAAAGGAGGTGAAAGGAGACAATTTTAGAGAAGAAAATTGTTTGGTCGCTACCCGGATTCGAACCCGGGACCTTTGAATGAGAGGCCAACACCTTAACCTCTATGCCACGAGAGCCCCCTTATACTTTTGAATAACTTCACCATTTTTCATTAAATCTTCGTGACATTTGCACAGAATGATGAAAAGATATAATACTAATATTTATCGATTGAATTTTTGATATATGAAATAGATTTTTGCTATTAGTGTCTGGAGTGGGGATTTTCACGGATTTTTTGCAAACTTGAATGTTACCTCAGGAAAAAAAATTCATACAAAATTTTCTAATTCGTTTAGCAAAAAAAAACAACGTAACATTTTTTAGATATAATATTTGTTAACACTCATGCAAAAGAACAATTAATTTCCAAGAGCAATAAGTGCGGCATTCATTACGTAAGACATGTCAACAAAATCCAATATGGCCGCCGTACCCATGGAAACATAGCTTTTTTCTCAAATTTGATTGCGGACTTTAAGACTCCCTACTATGTTTGTTATATGTGTGAAATTTGGTAAAATTTGGTCCTGTAATAAGCAAGATAGCCTTCCTTAACTACCGTATTTAGTCTAATAAAAAATCCCTGCGCAGACTGTAATTAAATACTAAAGATTATATAGAAAACACCTCTTTATATCAATTGTCGCATATGCACGAAAATTGCAATGTTTTAGGTTTTTTAGAATTCAGAGGCACGTGCAAAAAAATAAGGATGATTCGCCTTTTAACTTAAGTGTAATGAGATCGACAAGTTGTCCATTAGGTGTTGTCCAGACTATAACACTCCAGTGAGTGTAACATGTTGTGAGAATTTATAGAATATATTAACCAACATTTTTGTTCCTTTGAATACACTATTTAGGAACGACCAAAGACACATTTCTTGCCTGTTCACCTCCTAGCTGAAACACATCTTTGCCAACGACTGGGACCGTTCTCTAGGCGCACTCATTCATATTATATTACATTATATTACATCATATAACTTGAAATTCCATTATGTTACAATATTATGTTAAATTATATTATTACATTACATTACATTACATTATATTACACTATATTATATTACGTTATATTACATCATATAACTTGAAATTCCATTATGTTACAATATTATGTTAAATTATATTATTACATTACATTACATTACATTATATTACACTATATTATATTACGTTATGTTAATATTATATTATATAACATTACATTATGTAATATTATGTTATATTATATTATACTAGCTGGGCCCCCTTTCAATGAAAGGAATGATTGGTGCATTAACATCAACTGCAATGGAGCAACGTAGTACTTCACTTCCGGCACTTCCGCTGTGAGGTACAGCATACGCAGATGTGTTTCGTTTCTCAATGGAATAATCACAAAGGCCAAAGAAGGACGGGAACTTTTTGTCAAATACATTTTTTAAATTCAGGAAATGAATAGGCCTAAATTAAAAACTCGGGCTCCGTCATGGGGACCTATTTATCGTTTTGCAGGTACTTGCCAACTCTCGAATCTGTAGCTGTCGTACGAGGGCTGTCCCACGGAAAACCGGAATTTGGCTGTAATTTGAAAACTATTCAATATTTTCACATTCTGTAACCGCACACTTGTAAAACAATCATAATATAGTAATTTCCCTATGAGCACCATGATATCGAACAAACCAAATGATCACAACAGTTCTCCAAAGATGGCTACCCACTTGGAATATTGGTCAAGGGTAGAAGTGAGGTCTGTCTTTCTGTTTCTGACCGCAAAAGGTCTCAAACCTAAAATAATACACACTGCAACAAAGTCAGTTTATGGGCAGAACGTAATGGCAAAGTCACAGGTATATGAGTGGAGTTGTAAGTTCAAAGCCGGGCGTACAGATGGCAATGACAAAGTTCACCCAGAACCTTTTTTTCTGCAAAGACTGAGGACAACAAGAGTCGCTTTAATGAACTCATTCATACAGACAGGCGCCTAAAAATTCGCAAAACATCCGAGTCGCTAAACATTTATCAAAGTCGACTGTCCATAGGATAGGGTTTGGTGAGCTGTACTATCGAAAGGTATCTGCTCGATGGGTCCTAAAAGAGCTGACAGCTGACCACAAGACGCAACGTGTCGAAGTGCATCAGACTTTGTTGAATCGTTGTCGCCAAGCTGTCACGGAGTCTGCTGCTGTTGCACATGCTCTTTGGCATCGTTTTCGCAAATGAGACAGAATTTTACGCCGGTCCAATTGGAGGATTGTTACGTCTGGTGGACTACTTTGTATTCTCTCATCTCAACAGCATCGACAGTGGTTCTTTTCTATTCAGCTAGCCTTGAAGGTATGCTAGAGTTGCAGCTGAAGATTCTAGCAGCTTTTCAGTCACATTCCTGATCCCAGATGGCCGATGCGAGTGCCTTGTTGTGATCAGCGGTGGACATACTGTTTGAGCAGTGCTCAGCAAAAGATTTAAATAAAATTAGTTCATTTCTGTTTTAACAAGTGATCATCAGGTCCACCTCATTCATCTTTTTTCCTGAATTTACTTACTTTAACTTTTTCATCCTCTGTTGCCATTAAGCCCCGAATTGAGATGCAGTTAGTAGGCCAGCTCTTCAGCTTTCAATTGTGATATAATGTTTTCTCAGGGTTTCGCGACATTAGTGCTTTCTTGTCGTATTTCCATTTTTTTAAACATTGAAAATGTGACATCTTCTTAAACTCACTCTTTGTTACGAACTGTTTTCACTGTTACTAAAAATGGAGATACAACAAGAAATCACTGGGGTCGCGGTTTCCTTGCCCCCCTCAATCCACCTTTTGCGTGGCCTTCCTCTTCCTTTGTAGCCTGATTGCTTGGTGTTGTAGGCTTTCGAGGCTGGCTGGCCAGGTTACATACGTAACAGATGGCCAAACTATTTTAATCTCTGTCTTTCTATGAAATGCCTCAGTGAAATATAGCTGCTCTTCATTTCTCTGTCTGTATCATCTTGTGATGTTAAGGGTTTGGCGGAGACATTTCATTTTGCTTTCATGGATTTTCCTTAATGTCCAGATCTGGCACTGGTAGCCTAATGTTGATATGAATATTGAAGTTATAAGCTGTCTTTTTGTGTTCATCGAGATGTTTGAATGAGATAGTAGGGGTGCGAGCTGGTAGGTGACAGCATTGGCTTTTTGAGTTCGCATTTCTATTTCTCTGTCTAAGGACCCGTTTTCAGAAAAAGTGCTGTCAAGATGTTTAAACTCCTTCACCTGTTTGAATTGTTTACTATTGACATGGATTTACAGGGGACTATGGTTTCGGCTCACTTTCATAACTTCTGTTTTTGATGCACTTATTTTCATGCTAAATTACTCGCAGCTGTTGTTCAGTTTGGTAGTGTTATTTTAGAGGCTTTGTTGGTTTAAATGAATAAGAAATTGGTCGTCTGTAAATAAAAGTTTGGTTTGCGTCCTGCGTTATTGCGGCTATATATTATTATGAAAAAAAGGGGAGATAGAACGCATTCCCTGTCGTACTCCAGATTTTACTTTGATATGAGCCCATATTATCTCTCTGTGTGCAAGGCCATATTTACATTATTTGGAGATTATCTTTCTCATTTAAAGGTAAATCACAGAAATCTCTAGGAGTACATTATAGCGATAGGCAAATCACATGCAAAAGAAATCAACATTAAAAGAATTCGGAGAGTATCATTAATTCATAATTGAAAAATGTTGCTGCGCACCGACTGGCCTTTTATTTCTCTCCGGAATGGCGACACGCCCCTCAAGTTAGACACTCGTGATGTCACAGCTAAGACCTCTAGTTCTATTTATTACCTCTTTGGGTTATATTAATTCTATTTATAACCTCTTTGCGCTGGGCTGAACATCATCAAAGCTTGTCACTGTATAAAAACACTTATTATTAAAATTAGTTCTGTAATTTAGCATTATTCTTTTTTAATCAACATTTTGTCCATTAGGCAGTGATTGCCAGATTTTCAGCATCACTGCGCCCCATACTTTCTCGGTCCCTCCGACTCCTGCACTCAGATCAATACCTGCTCTCTTCCACTGTCGCTTATTGCTCTGTTTCGAACCCATTATTAAAATTTAACTTATGTAAGTTTTATCTTGCACGCATAAACATATGAACACACACACACACACACACACACACACACACACACACACACACACACACAAACACACACACATGCGCTCACAAGTTGAATATATTTTTTATTACACTATACTACGAAAAGCTCGCCCATGTGTAACAATGTGTACCAAGGTGATGTTCGTGAGCTTTCATATTTGTCTTTGTTCTGCCGGTGTTTTGCCCAAATACCTGAAATTGACCTTGAATCTACCTGAAATGAGAACTTTAAGGTAGGTAGACCTATGCAATAATGCTGACTCGTATTCGGAAGAAATAGCACATCAAAAGAATCTGCGAACTGAGTGATAGCATATGCGTTGGACAAGAACTAACAACGGCTTTGTACATAACAGATCTATTGACCACTCCCCATGAGATATTGGCGCGCTACAAAGAAGAAAAATAAATAAAAGATTTTAAAAAATCCGTTTTTGCTGTCAAACGTACCACCTCTTTCATAGATTCCGTGGAAAAGAACGTTCTCCCTCTACAAATTCACTAATCAGAGAAGCCTGAGGTAGAACAAGCATAGACACATTCAAGACACGCGAGTTTGTTGTTTTTGGTCTTTATTAGAGGGTTTTTTTTTCATTTGGTTTTTTTGTTGTTGTGAGTTCAGCATTCTGGGTAAGGGTCTTGGTTACACTATCTGTTTTTACCGGATGTAGCAGCGACGCTCTGGTGTCTTCATTAGTCAGAGATTAGTTTGTTTGAGTAGAGCGTGATTCTGAACGTCAATGGCATCAGTGTGGCAGACAAACATTCATTTATGTAACGTATACATTTATTCAACAAATCGAGTCTGCATGATTAGGCTGTCGTGAAAAATCGGACGGAGTACACGTGTAAAATGGAAATTGGTAAGAGTTCAACTTTCACATCTACAGGGTATGGTCCCTTAAGCAATTGGCCTCAGTCAAAGAGAAAGGCTTATACTGACACACCTATTGACACCCCTATTGTCGAAAAAATCAATTATTCAAGTGGTAGAAGAGCCATGAAGACATAATTTTCGTAGAAGCTTGAATAAGGCTTCTTTATCACTTACAGATTGGTTCTATAAGGTTGGCATAATCCTGACACCCAGTACCGTTACTATGGTAATCAACGTTTACTCAAGTTTTATAGATAATTTTACTACTAGATTTCTTCGATTCTTTTGATTGGGTTCTTTGATGTCTTCTGATTTTTACTTTCCTATTTTCCTTTTACTCTACTCTTATCACTAGGTCCAATTCTTTATCTTCGAAATTACTTTTAATGTATATCTGATAGGGAGCCCAATTCTTTTGTAAACGAACACAATATTCAGCCTTGGAGTCTCCGATTTCTTTCAAATGTCTGATGAGCTGACACGTTATGACTCACGAGCCTTGGCGTGTCAAATAGAAAGATAAATATCTTTCACATCAAAAACTGACGGGAACTGTTCAATGCCGCGCTTTCCTTGTGATCCCACATGCGTCTGCAGCGTGCCCAAATACCTGGGATACGGCTGAATTGACAATAATATTTCCTTGAAAGCTATCGATTTATTTTACAAGGGAAGACAGTGACTCTCCAGCCTCAATGACTTGCCTGCTAAAAAATCAATGTTTCAATGCCCCCTAAACCCACAGCCAACATGATTGCATCGACGTTTGGCGTTGTTAAGCCTACAGCATCTTTGCTCCCCTGTGAGCCAATTTGTAAAGGTTTCCTCATCCCATCAGTGCACAAGGAAAGGAGATCTAAGGAATGTATGTGCTCTTTGGCGTCCATAAATGGGAAATATACACAATGGTATTCACTCCTCGGGGAGCCAGAAGCAGACGGGAAAGCTGATTATTGATTTTAATAAAGATCTTCAAAAAATCCGCCATACCCATGGCGTCTAATGATTTACATACCGGGTGGTGGTTTTTCTTTTCTTTTGATGATTTGTGAGCTCAAGACGCAGTTTTCTGAAATATGAAGGGAGAAAGTGGAGATGATGAAAGTGACAGGACATTTAATTGGTTTTAAACACACACATACACACACACACATATTATAATACACACACGTATGCACACATACACACACACACACACACACACACACACACACACACACACACACACACACACACACACACACACACACACACACACACGTAAAAGCTACTTTACTCTGTAATTCACATTACTGAAGTTTGCGCTATTTAATTTTCTTCAAAGCTTACTAGTTTGTCCTAATGCAAAGATAAGTACAATTTATTACTGCAACAAACAGAAATTTCGATATGTCTGATCATGTCATGGTGTTCATTAAGATGTCCAGTGTTTTGAAGTCTAGTAAGTCTCACTTTGTTAGAACTTCCTACCCCCCCCCCCCCCCCCCCCCCCCCCCCCCGTTTATTTCACGAGGGTGGGGGAAATAGTGTTGGCAAATAGTCCTACAGCTCATCACAAGAAAGTGCGACCTAAGTATTGAATATAATGCACAAAATGCACATACGTCAAATTTAAAAGATTGCCTTCCATCGGAAGGTACTGTTTAAACATAGACGTGATTTGCAAGTCCCGTAAGTTTGATTAAAATATTGTTTGATTTTCGCTCCTTGTCCATATTCCCTTCTGTGCCTCACAGTATGCTGGTCAATACGTTTGTCTCTGTTTTCTGTTGGTGTGTGCTCCATCAGCCTAGACAATGTTAAGAAAGCTGCCAGACTTTGTTCTTTTTTAAAAATACTCAAAATAACGTCTGGTAGGAAGTCATGCTTCAGCAAACTATAATTTCTCCTCCCATTCTTCTTGATTATAGCTTTATCAACCTATCATTGTTATTCTAATATGCCTTTGACGTAGCTGGGAATACTCCAAGAACATTTTTGATCAACTGGCTTATACACGTGTATATTTAATGTATCCTTGGATACTCTGCATTTTTTGGAAACTTTATGTTTCATTAAAATGGCGGGTTAATGTCTAATTCAAGGTCCAGGAACTGGTAACGGCTTCCTTCATTTCGCACGTGAATGTTCTATACCTATAGATGCTGTACGTCTCCCAAGCTCACTGTTGAGGTTTGGTTTGAAGCTGGGCGTATTTCAGAGCCTGACTCGTCTTCTCTGGAAATATATAAGTGGAAATTGTAATATATCCTACGGCTTTGTGCGGTGAAGGTCACATACAAGCTATGTCTTATAGGTCTCATGCGTACTATCGTTCACAATTATAATGATCAATAACTGTTTCAACATTTCAAAATACAATTTATCATGTTACCCATTCAACAGGACGAGGGGTGGATGTGATACAGACCATATTCTAGTACCAATAAAGCTAAGAAAGTAAGTAACCAAACAAGCCAATTAGGAAAGTCAGATACAGTCTTTTTAAGCTTAAAGATCCAGAAAATGACAGTCAATTTGAATTAATAACACACTATGAACGGGTGACTGTTGGTTTGCAAGACTGGACAGCAAACAGGACAGTGCGGAATGAAATCTTGAAATGCATGAAACAAGTATTCAAGTAGCAATCGCAGAAAAGTTAGGATAGATGAAAAGTTAGCAATCGAAAACATACACCAGAAAAGGTAACTCCCAAACAGAAACATGAGACGCTCTGGACATATGGCATGAGTACGGTAATTTGGAGTTCTTTACAGTCAAAGCATTGAGCCAAGTCATCTCATCAATGAAGTGGAAGCTGTAAAGGAGTTAAACAAGGGAAACTCCGATATTTGGAAGGCCCACCAGAGGTTTTTGTGGTCTAGAGATGCGGTGTTCGCCTCTCATTAAAAAAAGGCCCGGGTTCGAAACCTGACAGGGACGGAAAATGTATTATTTTCTAGAATTTTCTCCTTTCACATCCTTTGCTGTTCACGGGACATGCTCTGTCACCTGCTTTCCTCTTAATTTTTTTTCCGATTCTCTCCTCCCCCTTTACCCCCAACACGTCCATACCCAGCCTCCGGGTTCCTCTCTCCTTCGCTCCGGACTCTTTCCATATTAACTATATGTCCCTGTTTTTCCGCACATCCTTTATCTTAGGGTAGCTAACATCGAACACCTTATCAAGAATAAGGGCGAAAAATCTCAGAAGACTCGAATGTAAGCTGCACACTTTGAAAATGTCTTGGTCATCCTAATATCGATAAGAGTTGGCCTCAGCCACCTTCCGGGCGAAATTCAAAATTGTTTCCCACCAAGTCTCGAAATACTCTTGTCAGAACAAAACATGTAGAGCATTTTTGAAATAAAAATATGGCTGCCTAAAAGTAAGGTGCCCTACCAATTAAAAAAACAACAACAACGGTCACACACGTAAAAATCAACTGCACTGCAGGTTGACAAACCCCTGAGGTCTAGAGGGAGAAGGCAATGAAAAAGAAAGAAAATAAGAAGACAGCACACCTACAGAGCTTTTGAAGAATTACAGAGTATCCGGCATGAAAGCAGTGCAACATTATGTGTTGCGTAGTACAGACCACTTGTGACTGAATTAAAAATACAGGAATTTCTACTGCTTCACAAAGATGGGAGCACAAAATAAGAGCCCATATGATTACATCATATTGCAAACTATAATAGTCTAACAAGCCAACAAAAATTTGCAGGTACAAGTTTTCTTTGCCTGCTGAAATCATGGTTAAGTTTAGGAAGAGCAAAGAGTCTGTTATTTTTTATTGAACATTACCTCGCCACCAGCTCTTTTCGTAAGTTTTGCACAAGGTACCGGCAGATTAATAAAGTGCCCTCAAGGCTTTATTTTATGTCATGGACAGAATATTATAGTCATTTTGGATCTATAGAGAATCAGTACCTAAATGTCCAACGAAAACGACCACTTCAAGTCGTACATGTACCCTTTAAACATCACCAAGATGCTGATTTCAGTAGCCGAGTGCCATGGGACGTCTGTCCACAGACGATGCCTGCAGCTAGGACTTTCCTGCACCTCAACAGTCCATATTGTCAAGGCAGATCTTCACCTACGACAGTACCATTCTCCTTTTCTCGCTGATGATATGGGCAGAGGATGACTGCATGTTCATGATTTCTCGATCGTTTCGAAAAGCGCCAATATTTCCTCGATGGCATTTGGTTCAGTGGCAAAGCCCATTTTCACCTTTCAGAATATGTAAAGTCCACAAATGCTGTCCACTGGGCACCCACCCACCCCATATTGTCTCTAGAAGTCACTCCTTACTGTAAGGTGTGCAGTGTGTGTGGCTTTAAGCACCCCTGGTTTGGCGGGTCCTTGTGTTTGGCCATCACTGAACTTTACCAACGACTCATTCAAAATGAGTTGAGTCTAAAAGAGGACATGTAAAACACTGATTCTAGGAATCACAGAATAAAACTTTTAGTTCATAAGAAAAAAAAATGTTTCAGGGACGGACACAATAAAAATTGAAATGAAAAGTAAGAAAAAAAAAAAACCTCAGTCGTTTTCTAACTTTCCGTTCAAGATAAGTTGGTGCATTTTGTGGCTATGGGTGGTGTATCTTCTGAAAGTCGTCTCTGTCTTCGAAAATAATTTTCTTCGTTATAAATTTTATGCCAAAACATTATTTCTAAAGAAGTATTTCTATTAAGAATTATAATATTCTGGAACATTCTTTTGTGGCAGATATTCAGAAAGAAATTTGTAAAGCTGTTTTTTTTAAATCGACTTGTATTTTAAAATAAAATAGAGAAGTCAGACAAGGCTATATCCTCTCATCCCATCTTTCTATACATATACAGAGGACATTACGAGAAAATCAAACATAGATGGCTTTTATTTCGAACAAGCTTCATAATACTGGTGGGTTATGTAAGTTGTCTAGTTGGTTGTTGAAAGACAATTGCTGATGAGTTCTTGAAATAGAACGCGAAGAACTAAATGAAAAGAAAGGCCAAGCAATCAGCCACAATCACTGTAACGGATCATGCGCTTGTTTATTTTTATGAAAAACTGATCGATTGATTGGCAGGTGGGTTAGCTGAATACTGATTTTTTATTTCAGTTAGTTGGTATTCAATAGTTGTTTTGTCGGTTCGATGGTTTCATTGCTTGGATAGGGTGGTTTATATTTTGTTTGCTGGTTGCTTTCTTTTGTATGCTTGCTTGCCTTGCTGGTTGATCAGTGTTGTTTTACATGTTGCCTAGTTTCCTGGTCTTGAACACATTGTCTTCTTGCAGGTTGTTCGGTTGGAGGAAGAGCCAGAGAAAGTGCCTACCAATGTCAGCTACCGCATAGTGACTTCTAATCCCGAGGCTCTCAAAAGGGTTTTGGCCGTCACCAACTCTGGTGATGTCTACGTGAACGAGGTGTATAACTTGACCCGGTAACGTTTAATATCTCAATTCTAATATGGGGTGGGGGGGGGGGGGTGGGTAGAAGGGGAAGGGATGAATTGACATTCACTATGCAAAAGTTCCTGGTTTTTGTTGCATGACTGGCTTCTATCATGAGAAAATTTAGATCTTTAAGCCCTTTTTAATCTTGATCTTTACATTTACATCCTTCTTGCTGGAGCTATACAATGAATGACATAAACACCGTTTACTAAATTAACCCCCCCCCCCCACACACACACACACATTCGCACATTCACAGACACACATGCATACATACACATATTATATACACACACAGTCTCTTCACCCCCCCCCCCCCCCAACACATACATTTTCTTTGTTCTCTTTCGCACTAGTCACTTGTTCGGTACTGATTTTGTAAATGATATTATCCTGTCTATTGGGACCATCATTATAGGACAAATTCAAGAAGGCGGGAAAACCATTGAAAGTCTTCAAATCGACCTCCAGTAACTTCTTTTACCTGTAATATATATGTGTCATTTCCCCCTCAAGTAAAAAAAACAATAACATTTAACGAAACTGTCCAACGGGTCCTCTGTTTAAGATGACCCATTTCTCTCTGACAATGGGTTGTCGTTTTGAACAGGTTTATGTTTATCCCTCTATCCCCCCTCCCACTCCAGTCTTAATGTACTACGACGATCACAATCTGGTGTCGTAGCTGCAGCTTCACTGTAACTCCAACGGTTTATGCACTCTAGTGTGGTAAAAAAATTCGTGGCGCAACTTATTGTCAAATATCTCCTCAACTATCCAACATAAACTCTCCAGTTTTTGCACAGTGGCTTGTAACAATTTGTCTCAACATATCAATATTTTTGTAAACATTTGTTAGAGGCATTCTTTAAAATTCCTTAATAAATACTAATTTAAAAAAAATCTCATTGGGTGCTGTCTACAGATTTGAAAAGGTTTACAGCTGGGACAAGTCCGTCATGTTTTTCTAATCGTGACACTGTGCTTATTGAATGCATGTTTTGAGAACTTTTGTTTGCCATAAAGTATTCACTATATTATAATTAATGTCTGTAACAAAGTTTGTCACTGAAAAGTGTCATTGGTGAGGTGTGACGGGGGCATATGCGTGCGCAAAGTGTTTGTGAGAAGCAGGACGTGCTGGGAACAATTCCATTTTTCGCGTGAACATTTGTTGTATTTTATATATTTTATGAAGAAAAGTTTTTTAATCTAGCCTCAATTGTCGTGGAAAAATATGATTAAGTTAAGACAAATTGATACAAACTGCTGTGCAAAGTATGGTTCACACTGATTCACTCGTTAAACAGATATTTGAGGATAAATTGTGCAACGAATTGTTGACCGCACTATAGTTGAAACATTGCGAAACAGGGTGGTTGGAGGGGGGGGGGTATATTTGTATCCTTCACTGCATCAGTACTTTCAGTATTAAAACGACCCAATTAACCCTTCGTGTTGTATTCTTTTGTATATTTAAAAAAAAGAATAGTCAATCCTTGTGTTGGATGCTTTTGTGTATTTTTCAAGAGAATAGTCCACGTGTTACATGTGTATTTTTAAAGAGAATAGTCCACGTGTTACATGGTATGGTCTATTTTGGAAAAGAATAGTCCTCGTGTTGAATGTTTTTGTATATTTTAGAAAAGAATAGTCCTCGGCAGTTATTTAATATTGTACAAAAAGCTAAAATCACCTAATGATTACATTGCCAGTGCAAATTGATATAAAAGAATGGCCAATACCTTCGATGATTTTCAGATATAAAGGCATCAACCCTATTTTGGCTGTAGTGACCAAAACAGACAGCGGTCAAGAAGTGGAGAGGATCGCGATTAGAGTCGAGTTGGCAGACACACTTCGTGAGGGACCCGGAGATGAGTGCCGTGAGTGGAGTAATTGCCGTTGCTGCTGCTGCTGCTGCTGCTGCTGCTGCTGCTGCTGTTTCTTCCTCTTTTTCTTCTTCTTTTTTTGCTGCTGCTGCTACAGCATCTGTTGTTGTTGTCATCGCTATTTTGCTTTGTGTTTTTTTATATTTCTAATCCTGTCTTTTGCGATATTGAGTATCATGTTCCCACTGATGTTTTTGTTATTATTTTTAATATCTTCTCTTTCTGTTAATGGCTGTGCTAATCTTGTTGTTGCTGTTGATGTTGTTTTTGTTGTTGTTGTTGTTGTTGTTGTTGTTGTTGTTGTGTTATGTGTGTGTGTATGTGTGTGTGTGTGTGTGTGTGTGTGTGTGTGTGTGTGTGTGTGTTTGTGTGTGTGTGTGTGTGTGTGCGTGTGTGTGTGCGTGTGTGTGTGTGGCTACAGAGCATGTAATTTGTTTTATGCCCCTCTCCACGACCACAAGAAATACATACATCGCAAGGGCCATCGCCCCTCAAACGTGTGAGGCAGTCCAGTCTCCCTTTGTCCTATTTTTTGGTGGTTGTTGGATGCTCTGACATTGTTTGTTCCTTCTTTCTCAACAACACCCAACTTGTCCTCCTCGAATAAATTGTTTCCATTCTTGCTGTTGTTGTTGTTGTTGTTGTTGTTGTTGTTGTTGTTGTTGTTGTTGTTGATGATGATGTTGTTGTTGTTATTGTTGTTGTTGTTGTTGTTGTTGTTGTCGTCGTCTCTCTCTCTGTCTCTCTCTCTCTGTCTGTCCCTGTCTCTGTCCTGTCTCTATCTCTGTCTCTGTCTGTCTGTCTGTCTGT
>NW_004797319.1:1537448-1543565 GCF_000002075.1 Aplysia californica | reverse complement strand
TTATTATTCATTAATTCTAATTATGAAGATAATAATGATGATAACAACAATGATGATAATTATAATAATTGCATTTACGAAGTGCATATCCATGCTCTACGGCATGCTTTATGCTCTTTGCAGTTATCGTTACCTCAGCTGACCCTAGATCACTCCGAAACGTTCTCGGCTACCAGGAGAATATACCATGCCAGCAGCCACTAACACTAACCAACTGATATGATCTTTAGCCGTCTGTCTATTAGGCGAAGTGAGGAATAATATGCTTGTAAGGTGCCTTTCCCAAGGACACGATGTCGGGCCTCTGACAGGGTTTTATACATGCCCCTTTGATTCTGAGCCCAACCACTTAACCTACCGAAGTCACATAATTAGTCCATATGTAATCGGTCTACTGTCTAGGCAGTTTCCAACTGAAACCTGTCTTATGATGGTAAAATTTACAGTGCGTACTTATAGCACCAACGGTTAACGCAAGACCAAAAATACGCGGGTGGTAGACCTGTGCATTCTAGATTACCATTTCGGTCCCACTCTTGGGAGATACATTGTTGCAAATCTTTTAGTATGTCAATCACATGTAGTCAGTGTTTTACCACACGCCTTCCCTTAGTTTTGAAACTTTGAAGAATTTCAAAATAACGAGAGCGCTAAACAAGAATCGTGACTGATTCATCATTTTGTTTATTTCTTCCTGGTATTGGGTACAGGCTGCAAGACAGGCTCACCATCTGTCTCAGTCCTCGATGATCTTCTCTACCTCCATACAGCTTTGATCCATGTTCCTCAGGTCTGCCTCCAGATCTCCTTTACTAGTGGATCTCGGTCTTCCTCACGTTCTCCTCCCCCAAGGATTCTGTCTTTGGCCTTGTCTTGTCAAACTATGGACTGCCAAGTTCACCGCCAGAACCACGCCAGACTCCTTTTTTTCTAATACAAACTAGAACTGAAATAATGAAACAGAACCAAAACATTATAATATTGATCGCCCCTCCCCACCAATTCTTTATTGGAATAACAGCATTATCTGTATACCCCCAGAAATTGATCTGCGTGATCCATGAATGACCCTGGTAAATATTACGTGTAAATCGATTGCTACTTTCTAATTACTGTAACAGAGTTAGTTGAGGTAAAAAGGGCAGAGTACCTTTCCAAAGTATACAAATAACCCTATACCACACATTGAAAACCAGCATAAAATCTATTGTGGATCTACTAAAATTATTGTTGACTACGTTCGCTCTTCCAGTTTCCATAATGTAAGGGTAAGGCGCTTGGCTGTCACCAGCAGAAGACCGAGTTCCATTTCTGTGTGGGGTGAATTTTTACTGAGCATCCTGTCAGCTATGGGTGTGCGAGTGCAGTATTGAAGGCTTCAGTCCGAGTGATTGTAAAGTACACGAATGGGTAGATTGTACTACCCATACCCGTTCTTTACTTCTCTTTTTCTTATTTTAATTTTAATTTTTAATTGTATGCATACCAACGTGTGTGGGTGGTTGTCAGGTGCTCTGGTGTGGTTTGCTTCTTCTTTCCAATAAAAAATATATCGTCCTTATCTACCTTCCTTCTTTTTTATGTTTGTAACATCTCTTATCTTCTGGCACTCAAATGACCTTATGCAGTTGCGAGCGCCGTAAAACCTCTACTGAAACAAACATACCCACATGAGAGGGAGAGAAAGAGAGGGAAAGACACTGACAAAGAGAGACTGACAGATAGACAAAGAGAGGAGAGCAAAACACTGATGAAAAAACAATATAAAGACGTGGAAGGATTCACTTATACGAGATTAATAAATAATCGTGGTGGATGAGAAAAGGAAAGGGTACGGGAGCTTAAATCTCTCAAAGCATTATTTTGTATCGTCACATATTTTGTGTGTGTTTGTGTTTGTGTGTGTGTGCGTGTGTGTGTGTGCGTGTGTGTGTGTGTGTGTGTGTGTGTGTGTGTGTGTGCGTGTGTGTGTGTGCGTGTGTGTGTGTGTGTGTGTGTGTGTGTGTGTGCGTGTGTGTGTGTGTGTGTGTGTGTGTGTGTGTGCACGTACGCGCGTGTGTATGCACTAGAGAGAGAGAGAGAGAGAGAGAGAGAGAGAGAGAGAGAGAGAGAGAGAGAGAGAGAAGGAGGGGAGGGGCGCTTCTTTTTGTGTGTTAGGATAAAGGATTACAGACCTAGATCTATTTTCGTTAATAAATCAGTAAGTTTTTACTATTTTGCTCTTTGAATGCTGGGCTTTGTTCAGTTTTGTGTACTTATCTAAAATTATCTTTAGATCCTTGATAATTTAAACTGCTAATTAGCAACCCCCTCCCCCCCTCCCAAGTCAGCTTGGGTGAGGTGAGGGTGGGGGGGGGGGGGAGGGCACACACACTCCCTTCACAGTCTCCTCACAAACATAGACACCCGATTTTGAGGCTATTTTGTTGTGACTGACCCTATCATTCAATTGATAAGAAAAGAGGAAACAAGCAAATATATAAACAAAAAACCCCCACATTGTTATTATGTTAAGTGATCTATTCTAACAACAATATGGGGCGTAACTGAAGATTGAACACTTTCATATTTTGTGTGTTCGAACAAGCGTCAAAATAATATATATTAATCTAGGTGCTACAAAAAAAACCAACAACCCCCAAGCATTCAAAGTGTTAGAGAGCTAATTTTCTGTAGGATTAGAAAGAGCTGTGGAAACAATAAAATTCATCATTCGAATAATCAGAATGGGACAATAAATTAAAAAAAGAAATCAATTATCAAGGTTTAAATTCATTGAAAATATTCATTCTTAAAATAATAATTATGACAGACATGGGACTGATATTTCATTCGTAATTTAGCAAGCTGAATGTATCGAGCCAGAAGAGCAAATGTACTTTGTCCATGTGCCTGATGCCACTTTCAACTTTGAGTGTTGTCTGTACCTCTGCGTTTTAATCTGTATAATTCAGGCCAAAGGTGAATCATGTTAAAGTGTTTGTTTTCTCTCTATAGCAGTCAGAAAGGTGTGAATGTAATCACTATAACAAAGGTATCCGCTCCTCCTCAGGTGCCGGCTGCTCTGCGGAGTACAACGAAGAAGACTGCGTGACGTCATGCGGATATGGCGCTATTTCTGGCCGTTGTTCGTGGCGAGAAGGAGACACTACCATGTCAGCTAACTACAGCACCTGCACCCCCAATCTGGACACATGTCCGGACGGGATTTGCAGTGAGCTTGAGGTTAAAGATTTCCTCATTTGCCCTCAAGACTGTAGTCAAGGTAGTGTAAAAGATCAAATGTTTTAATTAACCCCCGATAACAAACAAATAAATAAACAATCAAACAAACAAACAAACAAACAAACAAAACAAAAAATGTGAATAAAGGCAAGGTTATTTAGATGCGTTTATTCAGGTGACACTACCAGATAAAACAACAGATTATAGAGCATAAAAAGTATGGTAGTTGTTTCCTGGCGCAAATAAAATAGCGTGCACACTTTGAAAAAGCCACATGATGGAACTTCTCTTTACAGTAAGTTTCTTTGTAAGATCAAAGTAAAGGACACCCCCCCCCCACCCAGTTCAGAAGTGTTTAACCTTTTGTCCGGACAACCTCAAATAGACAACCTGTCGACCGAATCTGAGTTGCAAATTTCTCGGATGTTTTTGCATACGCTCCTGAATTCTCAAAGGCCTAAAAAAATCTCGATTTTCGTGCATATGCCACAAATATATAGAGGTGCTGTCTACATAATCATGAGTAAGTAATTGCTCATTAAACTTAACACCGCGCACTTTTGATAGCAAGCACGGTACCATGCTAAAACTAAGGGCTTAGCCAGAAATTTCAGAGGGGGGTGGGGGGTGATACAGGTCGATTTAAAGGGAACCCCCCCCTCCCCCCCCCCAACAAAACAAACAAACTAACAAAACAACTAACTCAACTACAGCTCTTGTAGTAATAAAAAATAGAATGTAATTAAACGCTAATGATTATATAGAGAACACCCCTTTATATTTGTTGCATATGCATGAAAATCGAGATTTTCTAAGTTTTTTGAATTTCAGAGGCACATGCAAACAAACCGGGCAATTCGCCACTTTGTTTCTGTGTAATGAGGTCAACAAATTGTCTATTTGTTGTTGTCCAGACTAGTGCTCAACGGCCGGAGTTCTTTATTTCCAGAGTCCATAAATAGTCGACTAAACAATTGGTAGTGCCGTTGTGGTCTAATGGAGGAGGGGGGGGATGTGGTTGTACTCTTTACTTTGACCTTTTCATTCTACAGAATCTATGACAGGCCAGCTCTTGCGTTGGCCACTAAACCGCGGAATCTTCAAAGCCAAAGGACCGTGCTGGTGTGACGGAGATCGCTACTGTCAGTGCGGACCCCTCAAGCTGCCACCTGGTCACACCAACTACAGTTTCTCAGGAACTGCGGGACACAGAGGTAAAGTTTTTTTTCCAGTATATTATATTGCGGTCAAAAATTCTTGACGCAGCTTAATGTCAAATATTTTTGAACTATCGAAAATAGACTCTCCACCTTTTGCACAATGACTTGTATTAATTTGTCTTAACAGATCAATATTTTTGTAAACACCCTTTAGCTGTATTCTTGAAAATTCCTGAATACCTATTAATTAAAGTCCAAGTGGGTGGTTTCTAGAGATTTTTAAATGTTTCAGTGGCTGTGGATAGTGACGGACTTACGGGCACATGCAAACAATCCGGGCAATTCGCCACTTTGTTTCTGTGTAATGAGGTCAGCAAGTTGTCTAAACTCTAAACCATAGTAAATTTAAGTTTCTTAGATAACGATATAAGCAGATGAAACGGCTATGAGCGCTCGCAATGAACAAAGAGTGATCAACTTGTCAGATTGCTTGTTTATTCAATTACTGTTGTCACCGTTTACAACTATAGTAACCCAACATCCAATAGGGCTCAGCAAAGGATAAATCCGTTCCCACTTTCCTTCCTTATTGAAATTCTTCTTGTAAAATGGTAGAGGATTTGAAAAAAAAAAGAACTGCATATTGATGGCTCAAACTCTCTAGCCCTGACAATGGGGTGAAAGTTTACGGGACACTTTCCCCCAGTGTCACAGTTAATAAACGCTATTTGGACCTTAGTTACGTGCGTTCAACTTTTTGCGATCTAATGACCTAATCCAGTTCTTAGGCGGAATATGTTTGAAGTGCTGTTTGTGGCACGTTTTTGACTGCATCGCTGAGAACACATCGAAACACCTTCAAGGCGAAATTCATCAGATGAAAATAGAGGAAATTTGGAGTCCCTTGAATCCCAGAGGCCTTCACGGCAGACTGTATTAAATGTCTTTGTGGGGTCATGTCATGTTATTATGTCATCGTGAAAGGCACATTGACTTTCTGGAGATGAATGATTTGCAGGGAAATGAATAAGAAAGTGGTTGGAACGAATGCTTGGACGCTGATTCCAGCAATGCAAAAGGAGTGAAATGGCACGTTGGTTGACACAGAATTAACGATCACCCTTGTTTTTTTGGGTCTTTAAAACGACTGAAGTATTAGTCCGCTACAAAATATAATGTTTAATAGCTCAGCCAGCTTCTGGATCAACCAGTCACCACCATAATAATACTATACATATATATTAGGTTGGACGTAAATAATCCGTTGGGGAGTTATTCAGAAACAATAACTGCTATACATCTACTTTAGTTTCATCACTGTTGTAGCTATGCAAGCTTGAAGCTGATTGGTGTCTGTGGGGAACATTAGACTCACTCTCTGTTACAGGATGCAAACTTAAACAATGAAACAAGACATAAGTCGAGACAAACAACCGTACCTCAAAACGCAGAGCTTGCCGGAGTGTCAACTGTACTTTTTTTTAGCCAACAGGAACACAAAAGCCTGACAGTTTCATCTAACTAGGGTAGTTGGTCCAAACAAAAAAACACCAATTTATTTGATTGATATAATTTATTATGTGTTCATTGATGCGCTGATGCAAAGTAAATTTCTTTCGTCTTGCTTGACTGCTCCATCACCCCTTTTTCCTATTATCTATCCATACGTCCATAACAATTATAGCGATGAAAATAATAATAATAACAATAATAATAATAATAAAAATAATAA
>NW_004797319.1:1534449-1535793 GCF_000002075.1 Aplysia californica | reverse complement strand
CAGGTAGATAGATAGATAGATAGATAGATAGATAGATAGATAGATAGATAGATAGATAGATAGATAGATAGATAGATAGATAGATAGATAGATAGATAATGTAACCAAAAACGTATGTCTTGCACTGCGCAAATTGTGTAAACGCTTGAAGTTCCCTCATGCAACTTGTTGTCTCTCTTATGACCAAACTGGGGCTAGCAGTTCGAGGACAAGTGGGAGTTCCCGCGACACTGTCTGACCCTGGAACATGTGCTGGGGGAAGGAGAGTTTGGACAAGTGGTCAGAGCTCAGGCGCATATGCTTCGGCCACAGGAGGAGAGCAGTGTGGTAGCTGTGAAGATGCTAAAGCGTGAGTGAGCTATAATAATTTGCTTTACTCGTATATTATTTAGATCATTTCATGTGCGAACTGCGTCAGCCTTGTCCCTCAGGGAAAATCCGTGCTTTGAAAGATACAAAATCGCAGCAGACAGATGTGGATACTTGATAAAAAGCCTTCCCATTCGGGAATCGAACTCTTGTCCTCTGCTTGCGAAGGCGAGGCGCCTTACCGTTACTCCACACACACCGGTCGCGAGTAAGTTACGAACCATGGAAATGCAAAACCCCGTTTTGGTACAGTTATTGTGATTGATTTCGAGATTGAAACGTCTTCTGAGAAGAAAAGCGGCCAGCAATAATCTCTTTAGCTATGTTCTTTGTTTTAACAGAAGAAGCTGCCGGGAAATGGGCGGGTGGGGATTATGAAAAAAGTAAGATATCTTTCGCAATGTAAATTATGTGCTTACATTCAACAGGTCGGACGGAACATTGTATTAAGAAGTGAAACGGTTTTCACAAATACTTAAAGGTATCCGTACAACCACCTAAAGAAAAGACCATAAAGATTATGATATCCGTTTTATTGGCTGTTATAACACATATTCAATTTCTGAAAACTACCACAGCTCTCTATAGATTTACCATTGCAAGTAAATACGCTACATCTTAGCCCCTCCCACTCTCTTTCTATCTTTCTCTCTCTGTGTCTCTCTGTGTCTCTCTGTGTATATCTCTGTTTCTCTCTCTGTTCCTCTATCTCTATCTCTCTCTCTTTCGCAGTATGTGTGTCCGTGAGTGCGAGAGTGTGTTTGTACGTGTGTGTGTGTGTGTGTATGTGTGTGTCTGTGTGTGTGTCCCACAACTACCCTTTCACACACACAGACACATACTAGATTCACCGTAAGCATACACACACAAACACACACATACAAACACACACTCACACGCACACACATACACACAGGTGCGCACACGCTCACACTCACAAACACACACACACACACACACACACACACACACACA
>NW_004797319.1:1485680-1533955 GCF_000002075.1 Aplysia californica | reverse complement strand
CCTTCTTCTTCTTCTTCTTCTTCTTCTTCTTCTTCTTCTTCTTCTTCTTCTTCTTCTTCTTCTTCTTCTTCTTCTTCTTCTTCTTCTTCTTCTGCCTGCCTGAGATTTTAGGTTTAAGTCTAAGCCAGGTTTTTATGTCCTGTTCCCATCTCCTGTAGGGTCTTTTCCTTCGTCTATCATCTTCTATCATTGCTTCCAGCACACGTTTCTCAACTGAACCACGGCATTTGATATGCTCAAAGTAGTTCACTTCAGGTTTATTACGTACTGGAAGGAATGTTCTTGCTTCTATACGAACTATAATTTTTCAGTACTGTTTCAATCTTTATTTTCTCTCTGAAGTACTAGTGTAATCTTAAAATCCTTTTAGATCTATAGCAATGATATTTATTTCAAAGACTATCACCTTTTTAAAATCTTGTTCATTCATGGTCCATGTTTCACACCCATATCTTGTATTGGGGAATATGGTACGTCTTAGAATTTTTATTTTTGTCCTTTCTAGATAGGTGTTATCAATTTTGATGTTGCGATTGAAATTCTCCGCTTAAACTCTAAGCTTGCTTTCTCATTTGCCTCAATTCAGTCCTATCTCCAGGCTATTCAAAACTGCTGTTCTTTTTATATTTTCCTCATGAACTCTTACAACAGCCTCCTCTTTGTCTAAACCCATTATTTTCTCTATTTCGCAATCAATTAAATGTGATCCATCTAGGTCACTGCGTTTTAGCGGATTTTTATTAAATTCTCTTGTCCTCTCGGTTTTTTGGCAAGGAGTTAAGTGTCATTTGCATGTCTTATGTCTCATAAATATATTATTTGTATCGTTGATTCGTCATATTCACCCTTGTTGAGTTATTTTGTACTTCACACATCATTCCTGCTTTATATAATACAAAATGTACTGAAGAGGTATTTAGATCGTTTGCAGTCTTATTTCAAAAATGTTTTGTAATTAGAAACCATTGTGATAGTCCGCATTGAAGCTGAACGGCTGATTGTTGTCCTTCATAAACGGGTTGGATCAGATAACTCAGTTTTGGATGACAGTGCATTTCTTTAAGAGTTGTCCACTATCGAATACTTGTGGCTTATCGACGAAAAATGAATGCAAAATGGCATTAACGTCCCGATACTTCTGAATGATAATGCGTAGGTTGAACATGTTGGTCATAGTCCGTCTGTACTTGTAAATCCTGCCTGTTCCTTGTTTAATCTTCTTTTCTAAATCGATTACAATTCTTTTTAGAACGATTTTATGTAACTTATACACCGTTCTGTAACTGGAGCATAGATAAAAATCTCTTTTCTTGGGCAATGGATTGAAGATTGCTCTTTTTAAGCTTCGTTTATAGTGGATAATCTTCTGCAAAGAAGGTGTACACTACATAAGAAGTGGCTGCAAGCGAAGAGAACGATTAAATTCTTATCCTTTAAACTATGTATACCGCCCTGAAGCTATGAGCAACATTTACAGGCATTTACAAGCATTTTGTTAGCTTAGTCATCTTGAATTATGAAGTTTGAACTTTTGGAAACACCCTTACACTCTTACATTCTGATGTACTTCCAACTTAAGAAACTTTTGTTTGTAAGCCATGCCCGATAATATCTTACAGTAGTCTGTCTCAAAACAGAGTATTTATTTTGATTTAATGTTGTGGGGGAACGTGTTGCTTTCCTTTCACACTCCCTAAGGTTCGATTTTTTTAGGCTGCTCTCGTTGGCAATTACTCCTTTGAGAATAATTTACGCCACCGGCCGTATTGTTTAAAAGTTAGAAAGGAGCAACTAAGCTGTCAATTCCTCCCCCCCCTCCCCCCACACACTCACATACATGCAAATGCTCTCATGCACCCGCTCTCACCCCCCTCCCGGCACGCGCACATTTTTCCAATTGTGTCTACATTTATTATGTTGTACTGAAATTGGCTACATTGCGGCGCAGTAATGGGCAATGTGCGTGTCAGATAGCCCGATCATTACTGTTGTTTACCTGGTAATAAGAGTCGTTGCAACCCAAAGATTGTGTAACTTAAGGGCTGAACTATTTTGAAATGGGAATAGTACCCTTTAATCAAGCTATGGCTGCAAAAATTGTAGAACCTAAACTAAACAGAGACATTATACTAAGAATAGTCCGAGATCGGAGAGCCGGGAAACGGCTACTATGCTGAGCGAATACCCCTTCTTGATGGCATGAATCATGGTATCAACCCTGCCTGCTGGCGATAACAAATTCGTTCATAAACTTATTGAATGCTATGTTGTATCGAAGAAATAATATCAAATTAGGAGTCAGCTTATCAAAATCAGCGAGGTGATTTGCGAGTGACTCTTTTTCTTGCTGGAGTTAGAAGATCACATAAACAATTCTAAAAAAAATCATGATTGCATCATGTAGTCTTACCATAAGGAGGAAAGACAACTGTCAGGTTCAACCGATCTTGTAATAGACCTATAATCTAAGTCAGAATTCGGAGACGCGAGCTGGGGCGCAGAATACCTTAGACGTTTGCCACTCTGTTTGATTAAACTTTGCGTGCAGAATTTTAGGGATTATAATCACAGCTAAAAACTGATTTCATTTTTCTGAATCTGCGTATAAGAATAAACAAAGGTGTTCTTGATTGACCTAATTTGCTGCCATATTTAAACTTTAGCAAGCTTTGTTTTTTTAATTGTTAATTTTGAATTGAATGCCCATATCGAGGTCACTCACTGAGCTGTGCATCTGACGTCAATGTTTCCAAACTTCTACATACTGCACAGTCACGTACATTGTATAGTCACATTGCAGTGAACAGTATGGCGACTTGGTAGAAATACACTGTTCTGCTCTTTATTTAGATAAATAAGTCCAGGGATTACAGTAATACAGTTTTATGAGGGGACGTCGAAGAACTGGTGTTGTTTTGCAATCAATTTAATCAAGACGGAATTTAAGATTTCGTGATGAGAAAATCAACAATCTGAAAACTAAATCGTAAATGAATAAATGTTACGTATCTAGTTGACTGTATTCGATACCGTAAGGAAGTACATCAAGTTACACCAAGTTCAAGTGTAACAAAGAAATGCAGTAAAATACTAGTCGCTCCTCCCCGGTCGTTATTCCTCAGTGAAAATGACGTTATCTCTTGCTCACACGAAAGGTTTCGTGCCTTTATTATTCAAGCTAAAGAAAAATAATGAGCAGAATCGTGCTTTTAGTTGATAAGAGTTATGCATGAACGCCAAAAATAAGTGAATGAATGAATGAACGAAAGAATGAATGAATGAATGAATGAATGAATTAACGAATGAATAAATAAATAAATAAATAATAGATAAATAAATGTAAAAAATAAATAAATAAATAAATAGATAACCTATAACCGAAATGCCTATCCTAATAAATTCACACATCACAGTTCACACCATTTTACTTGACAGAGGGTTACAAATGGAGATGAAATAGAGTTTTTAAAAAGGACCCCCTTAAAACAAAGCAACTCTATTATCTTTCAACTAATTTTAATAAGATTTATTATTCAATCAGGTGGACATCATGTATATAAATATAAAGGACATCAACCATTCTGCTTGAAACTGTCAAGTTTAGAAAAAAATGTTAACAAGCATTGGGTAAAACAATTAACTTCAAGCATTCAGTTATTGGGCTGTGATTGGCTCGTTCTGGTTTTAAGACGAGGATGGTTACACCACGACAGTCACATCAAATGGATATCTCAGCGTACAAAAAAAATATAGGAGAAGTCTGGGGAGGAGAAGGTATTATACCGTTGAGGAGGCCTGGTTTCAATTGTATGGGACCACTCTCCACACCAATTAGACAGGACGTTACAGCTAAAATCTTGTAGTTATTATAGAGATACCTTCGCTTTATGTTTACCTCCACCCCCTCCCCCCAAATTTGAAAACGACAGATTCAGATTATATCTCGAAGAGAAGATTAGATCTACATAATATATACATTTAGATCTAGATACCACACAAAAATAATTTACTGGCAGTAAACACAGATGGACTCACATGCATATATTGTGGATTGTACGAACGTTGTATAAGGTAGAAAAGCCTCTTGTCACTTCCTCTTTACTTGCAAACACTTACAAATCATGTATTTACCTTTTTTAAAAAGCACTTTATCATTACTCGAAAGTGTGTTGTTTATGTCTTTTCTCCATCTATCTCTCAATGAAGTCCCCCCAAAATGATATAAATAGAAATGTGGTTCTCAATGTAGAATGTACATGCAGAAATCCATGAGGAAATATTCATAAATTAAAAAAGTTATGGGAGGTAGAGTGGGGTCACCCCCGAGCAGCCTTGGTTCATAGGATTTCCCCCTGCACAGGGCCTATTTAGCTATGGCATTGAAGGGGTCAAATCCTTAGTATTATTTTGTACTGAATGATAGAAAAAACAACAACAAACGGTTACTATAAGATTTTAATCTACATGTAAAAGTATCTTGTGGTATCATTTGGAATAGAAAGTACCCCCCCCCCCCATTCCCTTCATCATAACCCAATATCGAGTCTTCTTCTTCTTCTTTTTTAAATCAAACAATGGGTGGAACAGTAGGTGATGGTAAGTTTTGTATGCTTTTTTTCTTTCTTTTCTTTTTGACAGCGGAGGCATCTGGAGCAGAATATCAAGATCTGGTGTCCGAATTTCAGCTCCTCAAAGAAGTAGATCATCCCAACGTGATCAAGCTTCTCGGTGTTTGCACGTTGAAAGGTATCCCCATTAAGTTCTCAAGCTTTCTAGAAATGGCATTAAATGTTTGTTTTTACTCTCTTTTTTCATTGTTTGTCAATTTCAATGTTATAAATGGGTTAACCAGGCATTGCCGATCAACACATACGTACACTGAATAAAATGAACTAAGAAAGATGCAGTATACAGGGTAATTGAATCGAAATAAAAGCTTTGAACAGCTTATTCTCAAGGTAAAATGAGAAATCAAATGAGTTAGGAGTGGGCCAAGAGCAACTTATTAACTGAACCTTAACAGATTATATGTGATAGAGAAAGCCAGGGACAATTTTCCTGTTTTTAGAGCATTTGAGAGAAGAAATGAAATAGAAACCGCGATGGCCAATGTCTGCTTCAGACTTCACACAACCATTATGACAACTTCATGAAAACCCTCACGTTCACGCACTGCAAAATGGCTTTTAACTTGCTCTGTCACTTTTGTATCTCAGGGCCTCTCTACGTTATAGTAGAATTTTGCGAGCTTGGTTCGTTGCGCAGCTTTCTGCGTGCGTCGAAGTTCAAGAACAAGGGCAGTTGGGAGGACAAGCAGAGGAGCGGAAATGACCCATCGATGATCTCTGAGAAAAATGAAACCCGGATTTTGACCTTTCGAGACCTGTTTTCATTTGCCTGGCAAATCTCCAAAGGCATGGACTATCTCTCGGGACTAAAGGTTGGACATTTTTATTGTTTGGGTATCCTATCTCTTTCCGTACCATTGTCTTTCTGTCAGAGTCCTACTACAGGGACTGATTAAGTGCGCGTGTGTGGAGAAATTTCAACCCCACAAATTATTGCAATCAGTCGCAGAGGTGATCACAAAAAACCCGGACACTTACACATACACACATGCGCACATACACACATACACGCTCGTCTACGTACATACATGTAAACATTTTACTCTAACATTGTGAAATGGTGAAATGGTATGGGTTTAATGCCTCTATTAACACTATTAAGTTATTTAAGAGGCGGGGTCTCCGAATTTAACGTTCATCTCCGAAAAGACCTAGCCAAATGGGAATTTCATGTAATGTACCTTTCCCAAGAACACAACGTCAGACCTAGCTGAGGCTCGAACCCCAGGATTACGAGTACGGTAGCCTAACCATTAGGGTACCGACGCCACCTTCTCTAACATGCACTTACACACTTACAAAAACACATCCCTCACACAGACACAAATACACACACACACACACACACACACACACACACACACACACACACACACACGATGACATACAAGCACGCGAGCGCACACGCACGCATGCATCCAACACGAGTGAAATATACATGCTGCAAAAATAAATCTAGGTTCCTCAAACTGATTTTTAAAATATCACAAAACATTGCAAACGTGCTCTCATTCTGTAAAATTTCAGGTTCTGAAAATAAAAGGTAAAACCAACTTGAGCTTACAGGGTTTTTAACTTTCTCTATTTGTAATATATTGTGCAACACTGGACAAGACCGATTTTGGAATTTCATACATTGATAAACAAACATTTGGGCAGAAAATATACAGCAATCGTATTTTAACATTTTTGACAAGGGAAACAAAAAGTTCCATCTTGAAAAAGTCCCTAATATCATTTAAAAATTTCTAAGAAAGCTACAAAGCAAGATGATACATAAAACTGCTTGTCATCCTCTATTCTACTGGAATACAGCAAAATAGAAAACATACCATTTAAGAAAGGCCACTTGGTTGTCAGTGCTATGATTCATTACAATTATACCCTTTTCCTTTAGTTTTAGTGCCTGTATTTTTGTGTTATATATTTGTCTCCAGTAATGCCCTGAACGTGTACGTATAAGCAAAAGTAACTAAAAAAGCAAAAGGGGAATTAAATTTTGCTTTACTTTTTTGTTCTCAATAATTCTGGTCGTTGATGATAATCGATCATCATAAGTTGTATACTTAGGTGTACAACAACCATTCTTCAAGTTCTAGATCTAAAACAGACATCGACAGTCATGGTTCGTCACTCATTTCTCTGTTCAGATGCCCTACTAAACATGTATTTTCCTTTGTTCTCAATTCTGTATGTAAGTTATTCGTGGTTTATCTTTGCCTCTTTTGCCATTTATTATCCTAAGTGTCTTTACTCCGTCCTCTCTCATCTCTACATCATTTAATTTGCAACAACCATACTAAGCGAAAGGACTCGACTACTTTCAGATTGTCCACCGTGATCTAGCAGCCCGCAATGTCCTGGTGACGGAAGGCATGAAGATGAAAATTTCTGATTTCGGTCTGAGCAGGGACGTGTACGAGGCGGACACCTACCTCAAAATGAGCAAGGTTTGGACAAACAGTGGTGTTGTCTTTCACTGGGTGTCTTTGTATGTGAACGTGAATGTATGTTTGTGTCTATGAGAGTGTGTGTCTAGACATGCTTTAGTTGTGTGTCTTTGTCAGGAGTGTTTATTTGGTCATCTTGGGTCCTCCTTTTCAGAGTACAGTCCCGACAAATTCCTTACTTTGAATTTTTTTTTTTGGGGGGGGGGTTGTGGTGGTGGTGCTGTTTGGTGGGCCTATGTATGTATGTGATTGTGTTTTTGTATATATATATATATATATATATGTGTGTGTGTGTGTCTGTGTGTATGTGTGTGTTTGAGAGAGATAGATAGATAGATAGATAGATAGATAGATAGATAGATAGATAGATAGATAGATAGATAGATAGATAGATAGATAGATAGATAGATAGATAGATAGATAGATAGATAGATAGAGACTGAGAGAAAGAGAGTGAGAGAGAGAAAGAGAGAGAGAGATGGAGAGGGAGAGGGAGAGGGAAAGAAAGAGAGAGAGAGAGAGACAGAGAGAGACACAGAGAGAGAGATAGAGAGAGAGAGATAGAGAGAGAGAGAGAGAGAGAGAGAGAGAGAGAGAGAGAGAGAGAGAGAGAGAGAGAGAGAGAGAGAGAGAGAGAGAGAGAGAGAGAGAGAGCCATCCATCGACATGCGGTTTTCGCCAAAAGATTCTTTAAAATATTCTCCAGATCATGACGCCCTTCGTTTTTTCAGTTTTGAAACTGCAAAGAGCTACATTTCTTTATTTCGCCGATCGCTTTTGTTGGCCGATCCTTCTGTCTCTGTAATTTTAGAAAATCCGCCAGGTTTGTTCATTTCAAGTCGTACTTCCGTTCGATACTATCGCGCATTGTCGCGCAATACTGGGCACTATTTTAATTGTGCGATGTGCGCACCGTTGTTTGGGGAGTATTAGTCTAGACCTTCTAATTTTTTGCATCTCTCAAGATTTATTGCTCCATTCCAGTACAAGAGTGTAAATATAGTAGGCCTGTGACTTTCAGTTGATGTTAATGCACCGATCATTCCTTTCATCGAAAGGGGGCCCAGCTAGTACTATATGTATTTTTAAACAAATGGCTAACCTAGTTCGATTGTGACGGTACGAATCACTTGAAATCCGCTCAGTTTCACACACACACACACACACACACACGCAAACACACACACACACACATAATATTATGTAGGACAAGCTGTCGATGAAAGGAATGATCTGTGCAGTAACAACAACTGATAGTCATTGGCCTACTATACGAGACTCTACTGGCTCTGCCAGAGTCATCAGGCGACGTCTTCGAGCTGCCACCAACCCTACAATCTATTTGCAGGCAATACGTAATCGCCTTCATGGCGTCATTCTTCGTGCACGTCGTCCAGTCAGAAAACCTAAGCTGACCCAGAGCCAGCGAGCCAACCATTAAATCTTGAGCACTGTGTGCCACAGGTGGACACGTGCCCAGTCGACAGAGGTCTTGTTCACTGATGAATCTTGGTTCTGTCTGACACCCAGTGATGGCCGAACCCGTATGTCAATGTGGAGGCGTCCACGGGAGCAGCTTGGTGCAAATGCAGTTCGATAAGTGGTCCCGTTTGGAGGCGGCTCTATTATGGTTGGGGGGACCAGCAGGAATCACATAACCCCCTTTACCATGTCGACGGTAAGCAGACAGGGCAGCAGTATCTGCAGGAGATCCTTCGACCTCTGGACGTCCCGGCGTTGCAGCAGATTAGACTTGCTGCTATCCTTCAGGAAGACAACGCCACGCCGCACAGGTCCAGGGCCGTCAACGCCTTCGTGCAGCAGGCGTGGATTACCCGCATGGTTTGGTCAGTCAACAGTCTAGGCCTCAATCCTATTGAAAAATTATGGGCCTAGCTTGGTTGGAGAGTTGGGAGAACCACCCTTTTTCCGCCAACCAACAGCAGCTGCATCGATGGCTGCAACAAGAATGGTACAACATTCTCCAGGCCTTTCTGCCTGATCAACTCTTAGTTGTTTTTGTTTTTTTTAGTTTTAGTTGTTTTAACGGCACTCGCAACTGCATAAAGTCATATGAGCGCCAAGGGGTGGAT
The DNA here is from genome assembly GCF_000002075.1 of Aplysia californica. Lineage (NCBI taxonomy): Eukaryota > Metazoa > Mollusca > Gastropoda > Aplysiida > Aplysiidae > Aplysia > Aplysia californica. The sequence continues at coordinate 1,524,784 of NW_004797319.1, read as the reverse complement.
GTCCACAGAGAAGTCAGGGAATCAGGCTTACTCTGCTCACCTCTCTAGCTTTAACAGCACAAAGTCTGCTTTGACTATCCAGGCACCCCGGAAATAGCGGGTCACAATAGTGTTACAAACATACAACAGAAGTAGAGGAAAAGTAACGATAATAAGGATTAGGAAAGAAAAATCAGCACTTCCCTGTTGCAGTTCAAAACACATTTATGAGCATGCCATTGATGAACCAGCCCATTTACAATTCTACTGTGCATAAGAACATGCTAATGTTCCCCCCTTTGGGAATTGCCTAAAGACACTTCAGTCAGTAGCACTGCCCCAGGGGAGTGTGATCAACTCTATGTGCCAGCGGCGCCTTGACTGCCTTGCCGTGAATGGTGGGCACACGCGTTTCTCACAGTTCCATTGACATTCATGAACTTGAACTGGTCGTTTTGTTTGATATTGTTGAGACTTTTTGAGACTCTTTCTTTTGGCAAATTTGAGCGTGGGTCCCTTTTGAGCGAAGGAAATTACGAATTTTGGTTTCGATTGTGATGAAAAAAATTTCTTTTTTGCACTTACGAATTGATGAATTAAATGTAGTTCAAAGAAGGACTAATTTGCTCTCCTGGTTTTTATTTTGGTTCATTTTTGCAAGAGCCCCAGGTCAAGACGCTATTGCCGTGAGCCGCTGTGTGGCTTATTGGTTGTCAGTTCTTTGCTCACCTTCCCAGTCCAGAGCGTGAGATACATGCAATATCTCGGGGAAATCACTCCAGCATGAAATGCGATCCGGCTAGAAAGAGAGAGGGAAAGAAAGAACTAGGGAGAGAGTGAAAGGCAGAGACAGAGAGAGGGAGAGAGAGAGCGAGGGAGAGAGAGAGAGAGAGAGAGAGAGAGAGAGAGAGAGAGAGAGAGAGGGGGGGGAGAGGGAGGGAGATGGGGAAGAGATAAAGAGAGAGAGAGAGAGAGTGAGAGACATATAAACTGACATCAACTAATTGATCAAGTCTCGGTCGTGAGGATGGATTGGAGCTTAAGGTGGTGTTGTGAAAAAAGGGGGAGGGGCAGGCCTATCTGGACGAGCTCTGAAAAAACAATGAAATAAAAAGACAAACATGCCAAGAACTGAGAGGGTTGACTGTATGGACAGATTCCCAAATGCTTGAGTTTGGTTCACGTTGTGCTTTTGGCCACCATTAGAATTGCTACGAATTGACTATCACTCCATCTTTGAAACATAGGCAATCCATACACAATTGCCTGGGGTACCGGTACCGCCTGACGCACAAGGACACATCCTAGTGGCTAGTACATAATATCTGTCTGGGTACCGTTTTTCCGTGCCCTACCGTACTTGATTCGCTATTTTCGCAATTTTAAAAAGGAATCCAGGAATTCAGGTCGAGAGCAAAAATGTTAAAAGGGGCGAGACTGCATTGGTACTCAAAAATGTATACGTCACTAGATAACTTAAATAGCGAATTTAAAACTTAATCAAAATCAAAAAGGGCAGAACACAAAAAACCCATCGCCCTGCCACCCACAAACACAAAAAAAAGCAACAACAACAAAACCCTCCGTGTCACCGACATAGATTTCTGCTTGGCATTATTGTGAGCCTAAGTGTTCGTACGCACCAAAAGCAATTGAGCTGAGCAGTAGCTGCGTAGTAGCTGAGCCGTTTTAAATCTTAGTAATGTTATTTATACGCCGTTTGCACCAAAAAGCAGTAGCCGCGCCGTATTGAGCAGTGCACTGCTAGCAGTCAGCAGTAAAATATATCCCCACTTTTACTACCGCTCAAAGCTAGCAGTGATTTCGCCATTTCTAATATTAGCACACCCGAAATTTCCCGCCAAACCTCGCCAAGCTATCACGATCAACTCAAGACAGCTGGGGACAGCTTCTATACATTCTCCTCTTGAAAGCCTGTACAACAAAACAGAAACAAAACACACGTGGTCCAAATTTGTAAAGAATGTTTCTGGGCTGATTCTAAACTATGACTTAAAGCGCTCTTCGTCTGCCTTTAGGTCAAGAAACATGTGATGAAATTCTCCGCATGTGTCTCATTCGGCAGTAATGGGATGAACCCAGTTTCCTTTCTCGCCACCAAATACTCGAGACTGTGTCAATAGTGATGAAGTGTTAATCAAATGCATCAAACATATTTTACGGACCGCCATATTGTGAACTGCGTCCGATACAAGCAGCGAGCTAGCACAGGTAGCCAGTACACACTGCTTTTATACTGCTTTTGGTGAGAACATGCAAGCTGATACTGAGCAGTTCACGAGCAGCCAGCGAGGGGACTGCTACTGGACAGCTAGCCAAAACATCTTTTGGTGCGGACACTCGAGCCTACTGCTAGAACTGCTACTGGCGGCTCGGCTCAGCTACTGTGCAGCTACTGCTATTGGTGCGGACAAACGCTAACAATTCACCAATTCAAAGTCCCCGCTCCCTCCCCCCGAAAAAACCATTTAAAAGAAAGAAAGAAAGAAACTAAGAAAGAAATAAAAAATATAAAAAGACTACTTTGAGGACTTTCCACTGCTTTTGCTTTTAGCTTTTCAGTTTTTGTTTAACAGCGGAAACTCACATTAAAAAAGTGAAATTGAAAGCAATGACTCAATTCTGGGGTACGTAATGACACAGTAATCGAATAATGCAATATACAGTGACGTCCAAAAGAAGCTGGAAAATATAATTACCCAATCACCTTGTTAAAGCCTTGGACTACCCACTAGTGCAGCATACCAATTTAAAGCTAGCTCAAATCTACTATTTCATTTATATTAAGAGTGACCCGAGATATGGTCGCTCAAAACTGACCTTTGAAAAGCAGGCTAGGCAAAATTGTGCGAAATCAAAGAAGTGTAAAAGTGTGTTCGCACGTGTATTGAGGTACATCAACATTGATGGAATGGACATGTATTGAATTTATTTAGCTTTATATTGGTAAGCTGCATGAGTGGTTAGTGCAAGGCTTTAACACGATAATTGGGTTTCAAATTTCTTTTGGGCGCCACTTATTATTCTTGAGATCAAAATCATGAACATTCCGCTCTTATGAATATTTATTGCTACTTTGATTTGATTTTTAAAGTCAGAAGAGTGTATGGTTTCTTCTAAATAGTGACACAAAGATCATACAGAATATTAATAAATAGATTAACTATTTTCTTCTCCAAAGGGTCGGATTCCGGTCAAATGGATGGCTCCTGAATCCCTGTACGCTCAGATTTACACTACCAAGAGCGATATGTGAGTCTATTTTTCAGCTTCAAAAGTTTTGAAATCTTGTTTGTGTTTCTTTTGTTATACTTCTTTCTGCCCCCTTTATCCCTACAGAGCCCCCCCCCCCCCCCCCTTTTTTTTTCCTTTCTCGCATCTCACACACTCTCTATATTTCTGTTTATGTCTCAGTTTCTGCCCCTCCCTCTCTCTCTCTCTCTCTCTCTCTCTCTCTCTCTCTCTCTCTCTCTCTCTCTCTCTCTCTCTCTCTCTCTCTCTCTCTCTCTCTCTGTGTGTCTCTCTCTCTCTCTCTGTCTCTCTCTATCTCTCTCTCTGTTTCTCTCTGTCTCTTACTGTCTGTCTGTCTGTATCCTCTTTCTCTGACTCTTCCTCTGTGTATGTGATTAAGTCCGTCCGTTTTTCTGTTTGTTTCTTTCTCTCTGTATCCTTGTCTTCGTCACTCATTCTTTTCATGCATGTCTAACTGTTCTTGCTAATTGATTCTCTATGCAGACTTAAAACTATAATATCAACGACTATGGAGTGCCATGGTTACCACTGTCTGCTTGCTATCAAGACATTCCTGCCTAGCATGCTCCCCACTGACTACTCCATTACATCCAGATGAAGAGCAAAAGAGCCTGGCGCAAGCGCGTTGCATCGTGTGTTTTAGTACGTTTCACTGACGAGACATTGATAGGCACAACGTTGTCTCACAACAAATGGATCTAAATGCTTTTTTAAACTTTATAATAAAGCTTTTGATTTAAAGTCTTTGAATAAAACATCTTTCAAGCTAAATGGAGTGTCACGACATGGTAAAATCAGGCACTTGTCAAATTTTGAGTATATATGAAGTTATTGGTATCATTGGGCATATGGGGTTATTGGTATAACCGTTAAACTTTAAATTAAAGCGTGTTCTCATGCTTGCGTTTGATGGAAAATACATCCTTCTATCCTGAATAAAAATCGATATATTTGTGACTGAAGGAGATGGGAGTCGCCTGGTTTCAAAAATAAATTTTACGAGAAAGTGGCCGCCAAAGTTTGGTGACCTCCATAGCTTGAGTGTCATAAGAAACTAAAAATTTACATACTTTGCTCCTTTTTTCGACGTTTTGCAGTAAAATCTACAAACAGATATGTTTTCATATTATACATAGAAATCGTTGAGTCAAACAACCAACATTTCTCTAAAAATTGCCAAAACCAGCTGAAATCGCCAATTACTTCGTTTTCATTATTTGACATGGGCCTGATTTCGCCATAATGCCTCTAATGCTCTGCCGGTGCTCTGGTATGGTTTGCTCCTTCTTTTGAATGAAACTTCCATCATCCTTATCTCTCCTTATTCTTTTTTGTGTAAATATCTTTTAACGCCTCTAATCTTTGGCACTTATTTGACCTTATTGTGTTGCAAGTGGTGTAAAATTCTCACTAATAATTGCTTCTTAGCGTCTGCTTGCTTATTCAATGCAAATCCTTCTGTTCGAGCCCTTAATTTCATTAACTCTTTTCCAATGCCCCGTTATATCTGTTGCAACTATTTCCAATGAGATCATATATTATTTTGTAGTGCTTTTGCTGGCCTTTTTGATACCCATCAATCGTTTGTGCCCAACCATTTCATCAACAACCTTTATTCGGGGTTGGATCAAAAAGTAACCTGACTGATACTGATAAAATGGAAACCATTTATCGTCGTATTTATTTCTCATTGCACCCTTCAAAATAGTCTCCCACTGCGTGCATGCAGTATTCCAACGTGTCTGCAGGCATTGGAAGCTTGACTGTAGTTCTTATTTTATAACAGCCCCGAGTCCTTTCAGAGACCCAAATTGTATCACAACGTCTTTCAATCGGCGGCTTTCAGGTGCAATTTCTGCTTTTGAAGCAAGGAAAAAAAATACATTTAGTGAGTGTGACGGATAAGGCATCAACTACGTTCCAAGAGATGAAATGTTGTTGGACTAAAATCGGGATAGAATCTATGTGCCGGTCCATTGTATATTTAAAAGCCAATAATGTGAAGGCCAAGATTCCGGTTGTCTCCTTCAGCTGCATCAACACTTGCATATTATAATAGTTACTAATATCACTGATTGGTTGTTAGTCTTCAGGTTCTTTAAGAGCAATGCCCTGCCAATCGTAGAAAAAAAACTTTGAACAGGCACTTCAAATTGTTTCTCATCTGGTCAACTTTTTTGACTTGGAAAATCGGGCTATTTCCATTGTGTTGACTGTTGCTTTGTTTCTGGGTCGTAGCAGTAATAGCGACGTTTCATTGCCAATGATTATTCTGTAAGCGAAGTTTTGGTCAGATTGATATCGACACAACGCAGCTCCACACACCCGGTACTGTGTTTGGCAGTTTGCTGCTCAGGTAGCAAACACATTTTGCAGTTACTTTTAACATGCTTAAAATGTCAGCTAGTAAGATGCTTTGACATGGGCCATAAAACCAAAACGATGCTTGTGACTTCATCATCAGTTTGGGCGACGGTCATTTCGGGTGGTTTTGTCAACCTTTTTAACAGTTCCCTAAACTATAGACTTATGTGGCCGTCATGCCTGCGGTCTGACATCGATGAAGGTTCTTTTTAAAATTCATATTTGCCTTATCTTCTTGACATTGAATCGTTGTCAAAAGCAATCGACAACATTTATCATGTATCAATGGCTAGTTTTCAAAAACTGGATTCAATGATTCAATTTTTAGAGCTGACTTCTTTTCTTCAGATACATCTACTAGTTTTCAGTACAAAAATACATAGTTTTTTGGTGAAATTACTTTTGATTCCGTTTACTTTGAGACTTGAGATTTCGAATATACAGGGTGACTAGAAAATACGCCAAAATCTTAACACGATATTTAAAAAAAAAGAAAATCAATAGAAAACTCCAGCTTGGACACATGTGTTGTACATACATTCAAGTTTTTATTTCATGTCTTGAAAGTGCTCAATGTGGCCACCCCTGGCGCCAAAGAAAATATTAAGCCTTAATGAGAATTCTTCCAAAACACACCCCAGGTTGTCTTGAGTCCACTGTGTTGACTGTAGCTATTATTCCATTTTTCATGTTACTGATATTTGTTAGATGCGGTGGAACATAAACTATGTCTTTAACATACCCCCACAAGAAGTGGCCATTCACTTTACTGATTGCATCGTATGACTTCGTTTTTCAACAAGATGGAGCACCGCGTCATTGGCTTATCGGGCTTCGAGCTTATTTGAATGAAAACATGCCTCAGCGGTGGATTGGTAAGACAGGTGCTAAAGACCTGCACTCTGCTGATGGTCTGTCAGATCACCGGAACTAACGTTGAGTGAATTTTTTTTGGTGGTGGTATGGTAAATACAAAGTTTATGTTCCACCACGTCCAGCAAATATCGATAGTATGGAGGCTCGAATAATAACAGCTACAATCTACCCGTGGCTTGAGGCATTCATTCTGAAGGGCGTTTTGGAAGAGTACTCATATGTGCTTAATGTTGTCCGTGCTGCCGGTGGTGGCCACATTGAGCACTTGTAAACCATAAAATAATATCTTGTCACGTATGTACAGCACTTGAGTCCAATCTAAAATGTTCTGTTTTTCCTTTTTGAAATATCGTGTGATGATTTTGGCGTATTCTGTTTGAATTTCCCTGCATTCTGACAATCCTGTTTGTACTTTCGTGCAATATTTTTCACGTAATTTGATTTATAGGTTGATGTAAAAGTGTACTTTTCTCCGGCACGAGTTACTTTTTTCGTGTGCGACCACCTGAGGTTGAAAATAAACACATTGTTATTTACTTTACAGTGCTGGAACATAATCATTTCCTTTAATTTTTATTCTATCTTTTGTTTGGTTTACAAAACTCACTTTTAAACCCATTGTAATTGGAAAACACCAATAACTGAAAACTTGCGCACATGCAGGGAGCCATAACGAGACAGAGAGGGAGAAAAAAACCTTTTTGTACCTTAAAATGCAGACGAATCACATTTTAATCAATCCAATTTTTAGACTCAATAAATCATTTTAACAAAAAGAAAAAAGGAAAGAGAAAATATTGCTTTATAATAAAGGAAACACAGCCACTTACTTATAATACATATTATATATATAAATATATAAAGATCGATTAAATTTGGTGTAAAAGCTTCTGTTTACGTCAGTATCATGTTAAACCAGAGTGTGCATTTTTTTTACCAATGGAAATCCCAGTACGGTAACTTTTCAATCCACCACAGAACTTGCATTTATTTCTGCTTTCCAGAAAACCAAGGCAAGGTACATCATCTTAAAACTTTTTTCCTGTGTTCACGTTGGAAATGATCTTGATTTTTAGACACGATTTCTTGTTTTGAGATCCATTTCTTTATATACCTCTAAAAACGTGTGTCGCTTAAGGTTGTTGTGGTACGAGCCTTATATGCTGTCTAATCCACAGCAACGTTTTTGTGCCCCCCCCCCCCTAGATTTCCTTTTAAATTCTCACGTCAGTCAGTTAAACGCTAACACGCTGTTTTCACGTGGTCATCTCTGCAAATAAATTATGTCTATGACAAACATTGAGTTAATAGCCTTTCGGGTACACAGTGCCCATGATGGAAAAAAAGCCAGCTAGAGCCGAATCAAAGGAACAGAAAATCCTCATCACTGTGGCCAATAAGATAGCTTCTTACTAACCACATTGCTTTCCCAGTTCTATCAATTTAACCATAATCAACATGCATGCCTTCATATTCTATATGTTTTCTCTTTATGCTGCTAAGATGGTCCTACGGGGTCGTCTTATGGGAGGTAGTCACTCTAGGTAAGGTCATGATCACATGTTTCTCTTTACACAGTAGATCTCAACTGCATTCAATTCTTGTTGCTGATTTCTATTCTGGAGATACGTCATTTTGTGTGTCAATTATAAAGAAGTTCCTCATCACATTTATACGTATATAGCTTTGTCCTACAATCTAGTTTTAAGGATGTAAGTTTAAAACCGACATCTGACCTATCAATCTTTCAATAACCTATTTAGCTAACTAGTTAGCTATCTATTCTACATAATATTATTATGTTGTATTTTTTGTGTGTTAGTTCTTCGATTTCACCTAATTGTTCGAATGTGTGTTGATTTGATATTTAACAGCCTTCGTTCCGAATGAATTTTCTGAACAATCTTTACCGATGCTCAGAGATTTATTTCTCAGGCCCTTCAAGAAGGTACATGTTATAGATATCGGCAGAATGTGTCTCAAAGTGGGTGCATGTGCGCGTTTGTTATAAAGTTTCTGTGAGTGTAAATGTGAACAGGAGTGCGCGTGAAAGAATATGATTAACTTGAGGCACATATTCTGATAGCAAAGTTAGAGAGCAAAAAAGGAAAATACAGCTCAAACAGAAGATGGGAATAGACACAGAATCCTGGCTTGGAACCAAATCAGTTCAGGCAAGCAGAATGACAAGGGACATAGTGTTGTATTTCAGAAAGAAGTTGTTAGGGGACTAGCGCTACACACTGGGGGGGGGGGGGGGGACTGTGCAGTCCCCTAGCGCTGCTTTGTGTACTGGGGGACTGAAAAAAAACAACAACAAAAAACCAACAACCTTTGACTTTTGGATCCATGTCAACAAGCCATCATCTGACATCAACAACTTTAAATTTCCTACTATGACAAATTGACAACATGACGTCTGATTTGACTGTTGGCGATGTTTTTGGCAGTTACGATGTTCTGTTTAAAAGAGTTAATGAGTATGGTAGAGCCGCCCACAGTTGCTTTTTCTGGAAGGCGAATGTCGAAAGGTTTTAGTGATCTAGTAGAATTGACATAGATGGTTAATTCTTACATGGTAGATCTAGATCCTACAGATGCAGATCTAAATCTAGTTAAGTTAATTCGTATGGTGGGAGAATCTCTAGGCCTAGAGTCAAACACTCTTTATTTAAGGCGAATTTATCATTTATGTCGACAGGTTTGTTGATTCTAGATCTAGATTTAGTAGGCCTTAAGACATAGACTATAGACTGCACTACATGGTAGGTCTACTCTTCTTCAGTTTAAAAAATTGCAGTCTGTGTCTATAATATCTAGGCCTAGATCTAGTTTAGATCTAGATCTAATAGTAGATCTATGCCTGTTATTAGTATTTACAAAGATTATCTACTTCTCAGGTATTGCAATCCCTCTTTGGGCCTTTGTCCCACGCCATGCCGACGTCACTAGGTGTCGCAAGGCTGGTTTCATCGCCGACTGCTAGGGTGTATGTGTGTGTGTGTGTGTGTGTGTGTGTGTGTGTGTGTGTGTGTGTGTGTGTGTTTCTTTGCAGTCCCCCAGTGCACAAAGCAGCGCTAGGGGACTGTAATGCACAGTCCCGAGAAAGCAGCCCAGTGGGTAGCGCGAGGGGACTGTAGGCTATGGTCCCCTAACAACTTCCATTCCATGTCCAACTACTCTGCAGCGAATGTTGGAAACAATTATTCCATGAGTTATGGTGCTACCTCATGAGCAATCTTACGAGTTAAATTGCAAAGTTGAAAAGAGTGTGGGTTTCACAAGTAGGATAAATCGGTAGCACCGAGGAACAACGACAATTGACGCCATTGTTACCTGGGAACAGGTACTAGTATTTTACTATATGCATTCTTTGTTACAGTTTAACGACCTGCTGACATTGATAGGGTGTGATCCTTAATAATGATGTTTACCGTTCTTCATCACCACCTAGGTGCATCCCCGTACCCTGGCATTCCTCCGGAGAGGTTGTTCCCCCTGCTGAGCACAGGATACAGAATGGACAGGCCAGACGACTGTCCGGAGGAATTGTAGGTTCTCTCGAAAATCACATTCCGCTCAGCTGAATAAATGAATGATTGAATGAATGAATCTTTAATGATCTTAACAAAACATTACCATGGTCATATTCACAAGTTGATATTAAATTATTATTTATCTTTCTGTCAGTCTGTCCCTGTCTCTGTCTGTCTCTTTCTTTCAATAAATATATAAATCTATATCTATCTGTCTGTCTGTCTGTCTGTCTGTCTGTCTGTCTGTCTGTCTGTCTGTCTGTCTGTCTCTGTCTCTGTCTCTGTCTGTCTGTCTGTCTGTCTGTCTGTCTGTCTGTCTGTCTGTCTGTCTGTCTGTCTGTCTGTCTGTCTCTCTGTCTGTCTGTCTCTCTCTCTCTCTCTCTCTCTCTCTCTCTCTCTCTCTCTCTCTCTCTATGTATGTATGTATGTATGTATGTATGTATGTATGTATGTATGTATGTATGTATGTATGTATGTATGTATGTATGTATGTATGTATGTATGTATGTATGTATGTATGTATGTATGTAAGTATGTATGTATGTATGTATGTATGTATGTATGTATGTATGTATGTATGTATGTATGTATGTATGTATGTATGTATGTATGTATGTATGTATGTATGTATGTATGTATGTATGTATGTATGTGTATGTAAGTATGTATGTATGTATGTATGTATGTATGTATGTATGTATGTATGTATGTATGTATGTATGTATGTATGTATGTATGTATGTATGTATGTACGTATGTACGTATATACGTACGTACGAGGTACGTATGTATGTATGTATGTATGTATGTATGTATGTATGTATGTATGTATGTATGTATGTATGTATGTATGTATGTATGTATGTATGTATGTATGATGTATGTATGTTTGTGTGTATGTCTGTCTGACTGTCAGTCCGTTTGTCTGTATGTGTTTGTGTGTGTGTGTGTGAGTGTGTGTGTGTGTGTGTGTGTGTGTGTGTGTGTGTGTGTGTGTGTGTGTGTGTGAGTGCATGTTTGTGTGCGTGTGTGCGTGCGTGCGTGTCTGCATGCATGTGTGCGTGCGTGCGTGTGCGTGTGCAAGTGTGTGCGTGTGTATGTGAGTGTGTGTGTGTGTGTGTGTGTGTGTGTGTGTATTGGTGTGTGCGTGTGTGCGTACTTATGTGTGTGCATGTGTGTTTCTGTCTGTCCGTCTATCTGTCTGTAAGTCTGTCTCCCCCACCCTTCTGTCTCTCCCTCTATGTATTCTTTTCCTGTCCTCAGATATGCAATAATGCAAAAATGCTGGAAGACAGAGCCAGAGCACAGACCCAGTTTCTTCATGCTGACAGACATATTGGACAGCCTGCTACAACAGAACACAGTAAGCCACGATTTCATTTCAGTTTGGCTTTAAGGCGCTTTAAACATTTTTTTTACATTAACAAGTCCCATTAAACCTTGCACAAGGAAGGTTAATAAGTGTGTGTGTGTGTGAGGGGGGGGGGGGGCTCAAATCAGATTTGCAGGGGGTTTGTGTCTGAAGAATAGCAATCTGCTGATGTATACATGTGTTATCTATTTTCCCGAAATCTCACCTTCTTTTACTTTTATATAAATATAAATGTTTTATATATACATATATATATATATATATATATATATATATATATATATATATATATATATATATATATATATATGGTCTATGATCCGCCTATTAGAATAACATGTCTGCCCTGAAAAAGAAAGCAAAATCAAAAATAAAAACCAGCAAAGAAAAAATTGCATTGTGCCATCAAAGGATGTAAAAAAAATGAGAAAAGATAAAATTGTAATACATTCAAAGGAAAGAGTTCATGTTGAACTTCTATATTGGTTTTCACATATACATTTCTACATTACTGCAATGGGTCTAATTACAGTCCCCGCTACCTACCTGGAAACACTTTGAGTCAATCTTGTTAGGGCATCTCAAATAGTTTGGCTTGTGTGCAATTTTCTTTTCGTTCAATATAATACTAAGTTTCGTTAAGATACAAGTTATTTTTACTTTGTTCCCTTCTAATTTATTTACCGAGGCACTCCTTCTGGCAACATTAAGTTCTATAAATAATATAATCTGAAAAGCCCACACAAACAAAGGTATTTTATAAAGTGAGCAAACAACAATTTTTAAATTTAAATGAGTATCCTGGGCAAATTTCAAATTATTGAATCACCCTAAATGTCAACATGAAATAGGGCTGTCTGACACAACTCCACGTATATTGGTTATGAATATAATGTTACTTTCTATGAAGCTAAGGCTAGACAATTTTCAAGGTTTTATTTTCAACCCACATTTTCCTTACTTTTAGCTGGAACGTCCCCGTTTGGTGCTAATGAATTGTTTTGGAATTATTAGAATGGTCTTCGGGGGTTCCCGTGGTACGCTGTTCGCCTCTCATTCAAACGGTCCAGGGATCAAAGCCCGAAATCACGAAAAAACCGTGTTCTTCTCTAAAATTGCCTCCTTTCACATTCTTTCCTGTTCTCTCGTGTGGTACTTTCACCTGCTTTCATCTTCACTTTCTCTCCCCCCCCCCCCTTCCCAACCTCCTCTGAGGTTCTCTTTTTTTTTAATACCGACTCTTTCTACTTCTACTCCTGGCTCCTTCTTACTTCCGTCTTTCAGCCACATCCCCTATTTATTGGTAGATAAGATCAAACCCCTAGCCTTCTCGGACAAGAGCCGAAAAATCTCAGACGTCCCGCGTGCTAGTTGCGCACGTTAAAGATGTTTAACGGTGGTCCTAATCGGCAAGAGTATGCTTTGGCCATCATTCAGGCAAATTCATTCCTACCAAAACTGAAATTTACTCTTGTCAATATAAAGACACCTAGAGTACCTTCGAAATTGGAATTTAGATGCCTGAAGACAAAGGGCCTTATTAGATAAGAAAAACGGTTACAAACGTAAAAAATCATTCGCAATGCAAGTTGAAGAACTAATAGTCTACTATCCCTGAGATATAACTGGGTAACGCAAAGAAGATGTGCTTCGGTAAATTCATTGCAAGCTGAAAATGAGTTACTCTAAAGCTGCTCAACACTTCTTTTGCTCCGCTTACGTGGTAGCAACTTGTTTTATGCTTTGTTTCAGGAGTATCTTGAGTTAGCAGACGAGCACTACTTCACACACAATGCTGCTAGTGGTGAGGAACATATTTTCAGTCTTATATCTTATTCTTTTTCCTGATAATTTCCCATAGTCAAGCTTCTGTTATTATAAATGCAAGAGATGCCTTTTTAATCATAGAGATTAAACCTTGCTCAAAGAGAATTCTTTTTTCCCTGTGGGTGTAGAGCATTATTCCTTTTTGCTCCTTTTTCACACCCTTGTGTGACCTAAGTAAGTCGGCTTCCTCTGCCCGATGATCTCTGCCTTCGTAGAATAAAAGGATGTAAAAGTGTCACATACTTTACTGCATCTGGGTTTTTTTGGTCCCTGAAACAATATTACATGTAGTAAAAAAGATAACGATCTTACCTCAGCTGTTCGATGTTGATAAAATTCCCTTTGTTTTCAGAGGGTGGATATGTTCTGAGATGAACAGCAGGAAATTATGTACCGATCTTTATTGAAATATTATGCTCAGCATAAGCTGAATGATGATACTACATCTACATCATATATAATAAGTATTATTTGTATTACAAAATGTTTCATCCGTTTTCACCTCACTTTTCGGAAACCCTTCCAGATTACAAGGTTAGGCTAGCTGGTATCTCATTTTGGCATACCGGTGGAGTTCAGAGCAGGGTATCTCCACCCACCGTATCTAAAAAATTTAGAATAAGCTTCAAACCCATTCCATGACACTGTGCGAAAATTTGAAAAATGACTTTTTTTTTATCGCGCAGATATGAAAACAGTTTCATTGGAAAAGGGAAGGTTGATTTTACTCGTAGAATAGTGCATATGCTTTAAAGTCTAATTTTCAGGAAATTCCGCTTTATTCTGAAAAAAACCCCGGTTATTCATTTTAGCTTTAAGTCAATATTCACAGAATTTTAAAATCAAGATGTATATGATAGTATTTATTTCATGCTGTTTTGTTTATGAAGGGGTGGTAGGGCACCTGAAAGCTATCTCGGCTATTACAAACCCTAAAGAGCTCATATTTGCTGTGGGACATCGTGTATCATTGGGAATTTAAAATCTTTAAAAAAAAATAGTAAATCTGGTTCGGTTGTCATGCAAACGGCGGCAATATTGGATTTGGCATAACTATTTTGATCCCATTTTATTCTCTTGTTTTTCAACAAATACACTTTTAATTTGGCATGTACTTGGGAATAGTACAGATATAAAAATTGTTTAGAGGAATTTTTGTTTTGATTATTCTTTAGTGTTCATTTCATGACCTGAAAAAGGGAGAGGGGGGTGGTTTAGAGACATATCTCGGTAACTATGACCTTTCAGATAAAGCCTCATAGCAGGGAGGTATAAGAGGAAAACAGCTCTAAAATGTAACTTTGATTTTTTTGTTGGAATCTACGGTTACAATGAAAATCGACATTTGGTTACATAATAGGCAAAATGAACTGTCAAGGACAGAAAACATGAAAGATGTTGATTGTAACACGAAGAGTATGACTTTTTAAGATTTAAAAGTGGTTATAGTATTATAATGCTTTAAAAATTTAGATACCATAAGTTGACCCAAATCATCAACTCCTAAACCAGCCCCCTCCCCTTTTACAAATCTGCTTATTGCATAACTGTAACAAAAACCCCGAAAAATCAAGCTTTTGGGGGCCATTTCTGAAAAATTCCAAATGGAATCAAAAATTCCCCACACAATGTATAGAACTAGCTGTCATTAACATTCTGTGAAAGTTACTTTAAAATTGAATTAGAAACAAAGCAGAAAAATGGGATGGTGTGCGTTAAAAATAGCATTTTAAAGAAACGGCAAGAAAAGGCCAGAATAGTTCTTTCCAGTAAAAACCTGCGAAACATATTTCAAACTAAAACATGACAACTGCATGGTAACATTAACTCAGCAGAAGTAGAATGGAGGCTTTCTCCTAAAACAAAAGCATATAAGCGGTGCAAAACATGCTTTTGGAGACATAAAGTGGCAATTATTTTCTTTTGAAAAGTTCCTACCCTCTGCTCTAAAATCCCTTCAAACATCACTTAAGGACATTATTCAGGAAATATCTAGGGAATATAATAAGTGATAATCCCAGTTTTCATAATTTCACCCAAGAACACAATTTTTAGGTGTCCCACCAACCCGGACTGCGTATTTTATTGAGATTTTAAGAATAACAATGCTCAAGCATACACCCTTCTTAGCAAAGTTGGGTTAGAAAAAAAACAACTTTATTTGCCCTTACTATCATAAAAATTGACTGTCATTGATTGTTTGATTTGTAGAAGTGGACGTGTTTATTTTCCATTTTACGAACTCACGTATGTTTCTCCGATTTATCCTGATCCCCTCTCCATATCTCTCCCCCCCCCCCCCTCCTTAAAAATATCTCTACCTCGTTTCCAACTCTCTCTATGTCATTCTCCCTGCCTCTCCCCGCCCTCCTATCCCCACCCCTCACTTCTTATCCTCGCCCCCCATCACTTCCTTCATTTCTTGTCCTGAACTTTCCCACGTCTCTCTCTCTCACTCTCTCTCTCTCTCTCTCTCTCTCTCTCTCTCTCTCACTCTCTCTCTCTCTTTCTTTCTCTCTCTCTGCCCCGCCCTCTCTCTCTCTCTCTCTCTCTCTCTCTCTCTCTCTCTCTCTCTCTCTCCCTTTCTCCCTTTCTCTCTCGCGCGCTCTCTCTCGCTCTTTCTCTAAAAATCGATTTCCTTTCCTCTGTTTCCATCACTGCTTTCCCCCACACCCTATCATCTTCTCTTTTCGTCTTTGTCTTCCTCCCCTTTTTTTCCTGTCCTTTTTCTCCCTTCCTTCTCATCACTCTCTGTTGCCTTCCCTATCTCACTTTTTGTCTCCCATTTTTTCCTTTCTTACTACGCCCCCTCTCTTATCATCTTTTCGTTCCCTTTCCACCTTCTCCTCGAACTATTTCCCCTCCTTCCCCGTTCAACCTTCATCCATCTTTTCTTCTTCTCTTTCTCGCACTCTTATCCTCTTCTCCCTCCCTCTATCCTACCTTCCCTGTCCCCGCGGCCTCAGACAGAGGGGACAGAGTTTCGCGTCATCCCACGCCCTCCTTCCCTGATGACCGGCACTACGGCAACCTGTGTCCTGTGACCTCATTGCCGGCCACACAACCCGACGCTTACGTTAGACCTGAGTGGTCGGCAGACGAATCAGATGATGAATCTCGCCTGCCAGAATCCTCCAAACTACTCACAGATCCTCACGCCGATACGCAGAAGACGAAACAAGCAGATACAGACAAGTTCAAAGGGGCAGACGACGCGTCTGTGGATACGTCATTACTTAACGATTGCAACACGGACACAACACACAAGCATAGAGTATTGGTTCATGAAAACTTGACTTATGTATAAACATGCCCGTATTTATAAATGTAAATATATTATTAAAATTATCATTTCATGGTCAAGTGTTTTGGGTGAAATGCCAGGTATGTTCTGCTGATGACGCAAATGGTAGTGAATCTACATATTTTTGGTTCACATACCTTAACAAATTCATGTGTTCAGTGCTTAAAGTAGTGCCTTCGAAAGTTTGTCGGCTTTCTTTTCTGAGTGTTTTTTAAAAATGTTTTTTTTTGTTTCAGCAGAAAGAGCTGGGAAGGATACTAAGCTTATGAAATAAGAATGAGCTTTATGATCAACACTTTTCTCATCGCTGTTTCGATTCTGAACTACCAGTCCATCGTTCTTCTAACTGTTTGAAGAGCCTTTTTTTCGTTGATTGTAGGATAACAATTCTGGACATGGAAGCAGCGGTTCTGAACTCTGTGTATTTTGTGGCTTATTAGCAACCAAATATCGAGTGTTCATATATCGATGCTCTCAAAAAAAGCAGTTTTTATCCTGATCTTTCCCCGATACCCATCTTTTTAGGCTTTCCAAATTAGTTTACCTGTGTCTAGCCCTGCCTCGTTTGCCAGTGAGTTTGTTTATTCGGGTGTCCCAGAATCAGCGAGCACTACCTCATTTGATTTCTTTTTCTTCCAAGAGATTCTCCACAGCCTCATGCGAGATATTTCTGCTGCTTTTATTTCATTTTCAAAGCTGTTGCCTCTAGAAATTGCCTGCTTTGCTCCAAAAGCAAAAAGGAAGTACTACAAAAGTTTTCCGTTTCAGCCCTCAAATAGGAGCCTGATTTGGCCTGATCGTATAAATATTTTAAAGACCCTCACGCCTAAAAAGCAAGTAAAAAAAAATCAAATGTTCACTATATTGTTTCTGTGATGTGAATCATCCTGACCAATGGTATTTTTCAACTGAGGCTTGCAATGTTATTGTATGTAAAGAATGCACTTTACCTACAATATCCTAGATCGTGCACTGCCATGCCATTAACTCCGCTCTTTTCTGTCTATGAAAGTTAAATGAAGGGCAAAACTGAACTGAAGGGGAAAACACCAGTCGATGAACTACTTGCGAGACCTATTGAAGTGATAGATTTAGGCCTTGATCAAAAAGCCATCTCACCACGGCATAGAACTGCCGGAGAGCTCCTTTGGACAATGATTTCTTTTTGAGCGTTAGCGATTATTTATACAAAGGTTGGAGACATACCGTTTTTCTCCTTCGCACTCACGTCATTGTGCCTTTCTAAACAAACCTTTGACAATAAACAATGGTCTTTAAAAGAATAATGAAATATGACATGGTGAGTGGCTAATGCTGCCACTGAATGAAGGGCAGTTACAATGAATAAATGGGAAAGACACCTGCAATTTGCCTAATCTATACTATCAGGACCCAATTACGTTCGTGGCCAACATTTCAAAACACGAAGAGGTTGAATGACATGCACCGTGCGGTACCTTTGCCAATTTCATGTTACTTTGATTGAAGAAATAAATGCTTCCTTGCCAATATCGAGCTCGAGATTGCCGAGGATAACAATGCACGGCCGCGCACAATTATTTATTGAGCACTGAAGTTGAAGACTACCCATCAACCACCCACAGAAGCATTATGGAACTCGAATGGAGTTGTAGCTCAAACATCTTTTGCAGAATCTGAGAAAAGTGTTGAAGAGCGTTCTTGATTATGCAGGAACGACACCGAGAGAAACAAGATTGTAGACCTGACTTTAACTATACAAGGCACAAAGATGAGATGCATCCATATCATTCAGAGATTTAATTTCTACAGGCCTGTACCCAGTTCAAAGTGTTCAGTGATACAAATTATGTTTTGTTGGGATACTTATGGTGGTGTTGTCAAATTGCAGTGAGTTTTTTCCAGAAAAATGTAACTTTTGTTTCTTTGCAATTCAAAGTGTTCAATTATGTTTAGTTAGTTAATGTGTTTTGAATCAGGGAGGGGTTTGTAATAAAGTAAGCCATGTCACAAGTATGAAGTTGGTCCCAGAAGAGACCCAATCCATTTGGGCTTCATTCTGTTTCCAAACGTTTATGTTCTCGGTAATAGTAACAGTTTACTTACTATAGTGCAGTCAAAATTTCGTCGTGAGACTTATTTTCAAATATCTCCTCAACTATCAAACATAGGTTCTCCAATTTTTGCACAATGACTTTTATCAATGTGTCTTAACAGATCAATGTTTTTGTAAACACTTTCATGCTGTATTCTAGAAAATTCCTTAATAAATACTAATAGAAAAAAATCCAAGTGGGTGGCTTCTATAGATTTTTAAATGTTTACATCTGGAGCAATATAGCTTTTAATAGCAAGTCCGTCAGGTTTTTCTAATCGGGTCATTTTGGTTATTGAACGCATGTTTTGAGAGCCATTTGTGCACAAAAGTGTTCACTATAACAATAATTTCTTGTAACAAGTTTTGCAAGTAAAAATTGTCATTGATGAGCTGTGGCGTGGGCCATATGCGTAATCAAAATGTGTGTGAGAAGAAGGAAGTGCTGTGAACAAGATAATTTTACGCGGGACAAAGATTTCAAGTATTCTATGTAAATTTATGAAGAAAGGTTTTTTAATCTAACCCCAATTGTTCTTGAAAAATATGATATAGATCTAGTTAATACAAATTGAAACAAACTGCTATGCAAAATATGGATAACATTGATTCACCCGTTAAAGAGATATTTGAGGATAAGTTGCCCCACGAATTTTTGACCGCACTATAATAATAATAATAATAATAATAATAATAATAATAATAATAATAATAATAATAATAATAATAATAATAATAATAATAATAATATATAGTATTTGTATATCGCATATCCCCGCTCAACAGCAGGCTCTATGCGCTTTACACTATAGTATTACCCCAGCAGACCATAGAACACTCCGAAACATTCTCAGCTTCCCAGGAAGCATACAGTGCAAGCAGCCGATTAAGCGCTCAAACACTAACAAACTGACAAGATCTTTCGCCGTCTATAGCCGGGTACCCATTCCCTCCTGGGTGAAGTGAGGAACTTCGTGTAAAGTGCCTTTCCCAAGGACACAACGTCGGGCCCTTGACGGGATTCGAACCCACGACCTTACGGTTGCGAGTCCGAGAGCCTAACCACTAGGTCACCGACGCCACAAACTATAGTGTGGACAGAAAAAGGAATAATATGACACACAAGTGGCATGACGTTATTGCAAAGCAGGGTTGCTTTGTACTTTCGCGAAGAAAGCGGTAAAAGATTTGGTTCGAAACAGGATGGTGCAAAGTGCAAGCAAATTTGCCAAGCAATTGGGTCCTACCCTGCAATTGACTTGCTCCGTTTTTAAAAGGCTATAACTATAAGAACGTCAAATATGCTCTGATCGCCACGATATTTGGAGACAGAGGTGAGTAGTTGTTAATTTACACCCCCATCCATGATGTCTGTAATTTCCATGTATACTATTCAGTGACCTATGCTTTGGTAAAATGTGTTGGTGAGATGCAAATGAGACGTTACTGAGACTCATGATAAGAATTCAATTCACTTTGAAGATGACAAGTGGCTCTTTCCAAACAAAAGTCCGGACATTTTAGCGATCAGTTTTTACCTTTCTTTCATTACAAAACTCACCAACTTAGCAAAGCTAACTGCAAGTTTTGCCCCCGCCTAGTTCTAGTTCAAGGCGGAAAATGTGTTCGAGAAGCAGCCAGACGTCTAAAATACAGGGCGTTTATTCTTACCCGACGTATCCAAAGATTCTAGTACTTTTAGAATGTCCAGGATAGACAAAAAATAGGACAGCCCCGAGTGACCAACTCTGATTAACATAGACAGATTTTGCATTCACATATCTGCGGATGAGGCAAACGATTCATGTTGATCTGTCCCAGGAACTGCTGTTTTACACAGACAGTATGAGGTCACGTGTTGTCTTGCTGGAAACAGAAATTTGAAAGCCCCTTGAAAACGGGCACATAGAGGCTGAAGAACTTAATCGATGTAATTCTGAGCTGTGACACCATTTCCTTGCTCATGACCCATGTTCCATAGGAACACTGGTCAAATTCTTTGGTTCCGGGCGACAACTCCACGAATCATGACGCTTGACCCTCCCCATGGTTCTCTCTCGACGGAGTTGGCATCAACGTAGCACGCCAGGTCTGTGTGCCACACGCGGATGAACCCATTTGCCGGATCAACGCAGTATCTGCTCTCGTCAGGGAGTAGCACCCTTCCCTCTAGTGTTTGTTCCTCCAGTTCACGTGATCCTATACCCACAGAAGCCAGTCACGACGGTACTGAATAATCAGAACTGGCGTGCCACACGGTCGTTTGCACTGAGGGCATGTGGAGTGCAATCTCCGTTGCATGGTTCCGGAATGAGTCAAACAAAATGTCAAACTTCAACCATTGTCATCTGATACATAAAATTGTTACCACATGGTAAACGCAATTATTCCGCCTCCATGACCACCACTGAATCTCATACGCAGTTTGATTGTAATCATACTCGTGCTATTGTCTACTGAAATCCTCCCAACGTTTACATCACTACATGACTATTATTATGTTTAAACACTTGTTTATCAAACCTGATGATTTTCAAAAGGAAGCTAATTGCATTTCTTTTTTACGCATTAAGCATTGGAAAGAGCATTTTCAAATGAAGTAAGTAATTATGTACATCCACAACAACAATCAACCTGTTCACTGCCTGGCCCGGGACAGGCTCTCTGGTTGGACTACACATTACATAAATCTTGATATAAGTAGTCAAAAAAGCACGCGTTTACACAACGCTATTGTTTGTCAAACGTTAGTATTTTCCCATGGAAGCGAATTGCATTTCAATTTTATACATGGATCATTGGGAAGTTATACTTTTCCGTTCGCTTCAGCAGTAATTTCCCAACTTCACACTCATTAGGCCTATACTGCACCTTGACAAATCTGTCTTTAGACCGTTTAGTCAGTTTTGTCGCAGAATTTAACTTCCACTTGAGCCGTACCGCACTGAGACTCAAACGTCTGAAGACATTGGTATTAACGAGTCATTTTTTAACATGGAATTGAAGAGATAGCATTTGTATGTGTTGTATTGTTTTCAACCAGGCGAAATAAACATAACAAACGATTTTGGGTTCATCCATTTACCAGTCAGCGATTACTGAAAGGCAGTTTTATTTCTTATAGAATAATCTTTCAAAGTTTCATTGTACAGCAAAAGTTTGCCTTCAAAAGCACTTATTAATTTCTGAGTCCTACTGACATCAACACCAATGATTTATTTTAAAAACACATTTGCTGATGGTCCTTGGTCTACGTGCACAGAATGTAGCTTGGTGTAAAAACGATCAGATGCATATATGTCACGACGTGGTGGAATCAGGCACTCGTCACTTTTGGGGCATATACGGTTATTGGTATCATCTTCAAGCCATTTCTTTTGTTTTACTTTTGAAGAAACAAAAATATCAATCTATGTTGAATAGAAGTCGAGATATTTGCTCTATGCACAGATAGTTGAAGATGCACATTATCTGCAGCATTAGAAATGCAACTTGATCAAGTTTTAGTTATGAGAAAGTTAAAGGTGTCAATAAAGTTCAGAGTGAATATTTCTTGTTAACATCTCACAATCGCTTGTTTTCGTTTCAGATTATCTCGATAGCTGTACATAAACTAGCTTCCTGCGTGTGTTTAATGTTATTATTCTTTGCCCTCTTCATTCACGCCGTTCTTTTCGTATGTTCGCCCCCCCCCCCACCCCGGAATCTGACTATCGATGTAGCATTGGGGCTACCGAACGGCCCAATCTAATGTTAACAACTGCAACCTTGAAAGCAAATTTTTAGTTCATATAGTAGCCTATTTGAGTAAAACATAGTTGTCACATTTCACTTGCCGGGCCAAGCTACGTAACATCACTCGTACTTTTGGTGAATCAAACTTTTGTTGATAAAATCAAAATTCAAAGATGACAAGAAGTCTTTAATTCGAAAAAAAACCCAACTCCTATGTAATGCATTTCTCGCAAATAAGTTCGGAAGTGTAAAGAGAAGCGTTCGGATTAAGGCGGCTTTTCTTTTCTCTTACTTTGTCGACTCGCTTGTTGCTTACTATGGTGTTGTAAAATGTGTTCATTATAATCTACTCCTTTTATATTGAAAAGCTTGATTGGACACGCCTTTTCAGACACCCACACCACCCACTCCACTTGTGCCTGCTCTTCTTTCGTGAGGGTAGACAAACCCTAGATTCTACCTTCACGTTTCACCAACAAGAGAATGGAGTTGCTTCCCTTGAAGACACTTGCATAATATGCTCCTTTCTTTTGTCTTAATATTATGAACAGAAAATGTAAACAATATTTGCTGTTGTTCTAGGAAAAGTATGTTTTTTTTTATTTGTCACTCAGTTTCATTTTAATTTGCAGTTTTTCATAGATGTCAGTTTGTTTCATTACATTGTATGATAATGCAAAGGAAAGGTTTATGAAGTAGTCATGTTAAAAAGTTTGATACTCATCACTTATTGAGTAACTGATTTGTTTATCTCTATGTTTCCAATTCTTATTAACTGTGGTTTAGTATATTCTTACACACCGATTAGCTGCAGTTTATTTTGACCTTTGTGATCAAATCACGTCATCTGCGAATATCTTTGAAAGAGAGTCTTCTGAGCAGCAACGAGATACCTTACTATAGTCCTGACAACACCAAACGGACAACTTGTTTATCTCATTGCACAGAAACTTAGAGGCGAATTGCCATGTTATTTGCATGTGCTTCTGAATTAACCCCCCCCCCCCCTAAAAAAAAAAAAAGAAAAAAAAAGAAATAAAAATCTCGATTTTTGTGCATATGCGACAAGTATAAAGAGGTGTTTTCTATATTATAATCATTAGTGTTTAATTACAGTCTGCGCAGAGCTTTTTTTATTAGAAAAAGGACGGAAATTGAGTGTTACTTGATTGTTTTTGGGTTGTTTTTTTTTCGTTTTTCTTCAAATCTATTTTATTTTTATTTTTTAACTGACTGTATGTGCCTCAAGCCTGAGTTGTTTTCAGTACAGCGGCTTGTGGTTAACAGTGGGTTTATTAAGATTGCGTAATTTTTATATACTCTGAGTAAAATTTCTTTTATATCTTCACAATTTTTGAGAGCGCACACGTTTCAATTTGCCGGCGCTTATTCATTAATCACCATGGCAAGATTACTTAATTTACAAAACCTAAATAATTGACTGAAAACTACAGAACTATTAACTACTGGGTTAATGTTGACTGGTCCGAAATGAGAAGAAGAAGAAGAAGAAGAAGAAGAAGAAGAAGAAGAAGAAGAAGAAGAAGAATAGCAATAAAGATAGTAATGATTATAATAAATTACAAGTCTTATAATAAATAAAAAATGTAAAGACGCAAAATACTTCCAATAATACTGGTTTGATATTCAGATGGCTCGAAAATGTATGTGTAATGGGAGGGGGGGGGTGCCCAGTGACATTCCTATTAGCACTTCAAATTTAGCACTCTGATTTTAGGTTTGACCAAAATGTATCACCCCCCCCCCTCCTCCTCCCACCCCCCTCAAATTTTTGGCTAAGCCCCTGGTTTTAGCATGCTACCGTGCTTGCTATAAAAAAGTGCGCGGTGTGGAGTAAAAATGAGCAATTGATTTCTAATGATTTTAAAGAGAGTACCTCTTTATATTTGTCGCATATGCACGAAAATCGACATTTTTAATGTCTTTTCAAATTCAGAAGCGTATGCAACAACAACAACAACAACAACAACAACAACAACAACAACAACAACAACAACAACAACAACAACAACAACAAACAAATAAAATTTAAAAAACCCCAAAAAACCCAAAAAAAAAAGAAATCAGAGAGATTCGCAACACAGGTTCGGTGTAATGAGGTCGACAAGTTGTCCTTTAGGTGTTGTCCGGATTATAAAATGAATGTTAACGAACGAATTATTCTGATTCAAGAGCGAGTTAGTGTAACGAGATACTCACATAGACCTCTGATTAGAATTTAGGAAGCATAGACTACTGTTGGTTTCTGTTCGTCTAAAAAAAAAAGACGCACGTGTGTGCCTGTGTACATATTTTGCACATATAAGTATAATATATTTTTTTGGACAAAACAAAACCCCTCAAATGTTTCCTTTTCAATGACCTGCAAACTGGAAAGGGTCAAGTAAAATTCAGCCTTCGCTGAGTGACTTTCAAATTTTTAAATAATGCAATTAGCTTGTTCTTAGCTTGATTTAATGTAGATCTAATAAAATACAGTTACATGATTGGGTAGGTTTTTACTTGTTTGATTTCAACCACCAGATATCCTAAAGGCACCGTTGTAAATCAAAACTTTCATAGAATAGACTTTCATGTTTTTCCCCTGACCACTTTAAATGTAGTAGGATCTAGTGCTACTTTCAACGGTAAGTACACACACACAAACGGCCGCATTCCGTGGAGGTGGCAAGAAAGGCAAAAAGAAATACATTTTGTACGAAGAGTACTGGAAATAATTATGGTTCCCGATTACCACCATCCAGCAGAACCTGTGTCTTTTGCAGAATTTATCCAACTGTAACAATATTTGATATTTTAAAAGAGTTGTTTTATTGTTTTGCTTTTTAAAAAATATAAGCTCGTACAAGGATAGATACTCCACGGTTAGAGAATTTTTTTGTTCTACACTCGCATACTTTGAATATTATGGCTGGAATTGAATAAAAAATAACGGCTATGTGTGGGAAGAAATCTGTTATAAACTAGATATTTTTTTCACTTCGGTAACCTTAGGTTATATAGTTATTACTTTTCCTATTTGTTGTATTTTGATTTGTCGGTGTATAATTCGAAAATGTGATAAAATTGAAGAAAACATAATTTTTATGTACATGCCTGAATTGTTATATCAACTTCAATAAATAAGCCCTGATACAAAAAGAAAAACAGGGTTACCTTGTCGTTGTCTTTCTAGATCACCTGCTTCTATAATATCTCTTTATCTTTTACAACGGCCTCACATAGAACGTGAGGTGAAACGCGTTATGTGAAACGTAAATCAAGAAACGTGAAACTAAAAATCAGGAAATCAAATAGGACCGGCGTGTGGTGAAATACGAAACGAGAAACAACAATAATAATTAAGGATGTCGTAATAGAAAGGCCATCATTGCTATATTATTCAACAGAATGGTGTACCTTTGACACATAACATCCAGAACTCAATTGTCCTTATTAATGAAATAAATGTAAACTACAAATAAAATTAAATCTATTTGTACGGTCTCAACGACCAGACAATTTCTTTTCTATTGGTTTATAATATGTGAGACGTGCTGACAAAATGAGTTACTTCTTGCAATCCACAAATGGATAATTGGCCAAAAATCGAAGTTAGGGTCAAATTTGTAGATTTTCAATGGATGCCGTATTCTTGAACTATAACCTGTCTTTTATTATTTCATACTTTATAAATTATAAAAACTTCAGCTATAAGCGTGATGTATCTATTTCCGTAAGGCTTGAATCCGAGAAGTAACTCATTTTGTCAGCACGCTTCACATATGTCTTCCTGAAACCGATAGACTATTGAGAGAGGCTTGCGGATATGTAGGACTCCTGAGACACGAATGAAAAAGCCAAAAAATAAGCAAAATAGCAGGAAGTTTAGAATGTTACGGGGCTCTCGTGGCCTAGAGGTTAAGGTGTTGGCCTCTCATTCAAAGGTCCCGGGTTCGATTCCGGGTAGCGACCAAAAAATTTTCTTCTCTAAAATTGTCTCCTTTCACATCCTTTCCTGATCTCTAACAATGTTCTGTTGTCTGCTTTCATTTCCACTTTCTGCCCCCACCCCCTCACCTCCTTTGCCCCCTCCTCTGGGCTCCTGACTCTTTCTGCAGCCTTTCTACTGCTACTCCTTGGCTCCTCCTAACTGCTGTCTTTCTGCCACACCCTGATCTTCTGGTAGGAAAGATCTTAACCTAGCCTTCTCGGACAAGGGCGAAAAATCTCGGAGGGCCCGTGTGCAAGTTGCGCACGTTAAAGATCCCTTGGTGGTCTAAAATCGACAAGAGTAGGCTTCAGCCGCCACCCGGGAAAAATTCCAAATTTCCTACCAACTGAAAATATTAGGTGTGTCCCGCGCGCTCATATGACCTATGCAGTTGCGAGCGCCGTAAAACCCTATACTAAACAAAAAACAAAGAATGTTACCTCTGTCTTCTCTATTGTTTCAGAATTAGGCCGGTCCCAGAGTGATGGCGCACGCCGTGTGCGGGTCAGCACAGCCGCACTGTGGGTTGGCGCCTGTGTCTCAGCGAGCGCAAAGCACACTCGCTGCGTCTCAGCACAGCCGCACTGTGTGTTGACGTGTGTAGGTGTTCAACTGACGGGTCTGCCTTGCTGTATTTAGGTACTGTGTAATCTAAGACCAAAATTCTTGGTTATATTGTCTTTGAAGCTGGAAATTTCATAGAATGACTTCTTAACTCTAAGTCTCTTTCAATAATCTATCTGTTCCAGATAGACATAATTATTATATACGTGCGTAAAGGGAAGTGGGTGGTTTTCAGACCAAGGCAATAAATTTCATATTTTTTCAAGCTATTTTGAGGTGTGACCTATTTTTAGTATTACTAAAATTAGACGCAAACATAAAATCGGTCCTCCCCAACAATCACAAAAAAGAAAAAAAAAGTTTGATTATATAGAGTTTACAATCATTTGACGAGAATGCAACACAGTAAGCAGAAAGAAATGGCGGCCGTTCAAGTTCATTTTGCAAATATTCTGTTATTGCCCTTGAAAGTGGACATTTCACTTGGTGACCGATGTCCACAACAAAACAAAACACCAACTGGTTCAGAATGCAATACATTGACACAAAGTGATAACATAATCTTCCCCCGCTCACATAGAAGTCAGGAATTTGCATGAAACAAGACAATGTCATTAAAGGAATGAAAATAATAATTGTTCAAAGGTGATCGTCTAGTGTCATAACTTCTGTTAGACGTTTATCTACAAAACAACTTCTCTTCTGGCTAAAACAAGAAAGTCAATAAACTCATAGCAAATTTACATCTTGTAACTCTTGAGCTAGATCCCTTCGAATAGTTTAGACTGAGAAATGAACACAAAACTATGGAAAAGAAATACATGACAATGCGCTTGTGTTTAGTTAATGACCTCGCACTGTGTCACTGACTGGCTAACGTTAACAACTCAGTGGCAACCTGTTCTGTGTCAAATGAAAACTCTAAAAAAAAAAAAATTTCCACATTAATTGTGAGGCTGCGTGGTGGAATCAGGCTCTCGTCAATTTTTGGGCATATTGAGTCACTGGTATAATCTTAAAGCTTGTTCATTTGATTTGCTTTCATTGAAAAAATTACCCATCCATCTTCAAGAGAAGTGGAGATATTTTGGATTGAAGGAGGTGGAGGTCACCTGGTTCAAGAAGTAAAATTAGAGAAAAAATGGCCGCCAAAGCTTGGTCAATTCCAAAGCTGGAGTGTCCATGGAAACTGTAAATCTATATTTTTGTGCCTTTAATCAACGTTTTCGGTGAAATCCTCCAAGGAATGTGTTTATAAATGGACATAAACGGTGTTGAGCCAAAAAACAAACAAATTGATAATTTAGCTACAAAACTGCATATACGTGTGAAACCACCTACACAGGCTGTGGTCAGAATGGGTTTGTGCGGGAATCCACAATAAATATTTAGATCTACATTAAATTTTTATAAACGTTTCCGTTGGTAACAGAGAGGAAAATCGGTCACGGAGAAGAAGTCGAGGTAAGTGATAGGAAAATGCGGTAACGCAAAGGAGGTTTACGACAAACTTAAGTCTGACAAATAGTCTAAAGATATATTAATTAATTATGGTTTATTAGAAACTGGATCAGAACAGTGCATATCCAAGACACATACAGCGTTTAAAGTTGAATATCAATAATAATAGAAATAATAAAATTGGGAAACGTAAAACATTGACATACATTAGAAGTTGACCTTCACTGATTCTCTTAAATTGATGAAATTGGCAGTAAACAAGGACCACCTACAGCTCTTTATGAAAACGGCAAATGTGAAATGCCCACGTAGTCTGGGACGGATGTGTGGTTGCCCACACTGCCACTGCCACATCCGACGATATTTTCACTCTTGTTTCGATCCTCCTGTTCAATGATTCCATACGACCCGATTACTCATGCCAGGTACACAGATTGGATTGATATTTTTAATACATTAGCAGGAACAAATATCTGCCAAGTTCCCATGTAGAATATAGCTTTTGTGAGTGATTTTATTTCTTTCCTGTACAAACATTGAATTACATCTGCATGCGGATACGTAGTAACCATCTGCTCGAACCGTACAGTAATATAATTTGAAAAATGTCATTAAAAATATTTGGAATGAGCTTGAAAAAGCGTAAGTCTCACGACAGACCTGTGTCCCTTCTTGCTCTTTCTGTCTGCCATTCTTTCTTTAACTTTCTTTCACATTACATGTTTTGAACTTTACTCATGAAGTTTCTTCAGGTAAGAGGAAGCATTATATGTATCAGGATGTAGTCTGGGCAGAAGGAAAGGAAGTTCTATAAAATCTGACGTCCTTGTGCTTTGCCCTGCTGCTGGAAAATGTTCAGCATACCTTCTCAAATCTAAAAAAAACCGCCGTCGAATGGCCATTACTGAAAAAAGGGCTTAATATGAGGCATGTTGGACCTAATGTATTTAATGGGTAGATAAGATGAGTCTAAATTGTTGTGAGAAGGTGTCAAAGGCTATCAGACACCCAAATAAACGTATGAATCTTGTAATCTGCTGCGTTTGAAAGCACCGAATTTAAGCGTTCGACTTCAGAATGATGCACACTTTTAAAGTGCGAAATGAATGTGAACCATTACTTCATCTTTTTTTAGGTTGTCTTTTGTGACAGTATAATGGTCAAACTGCTAGTTTGGAAACTAGTTATTATATTTCTCAAATGCAGGCATAATCTGTGGGAACTCAGAGTGTAACTTCCGATAATAAGATCAAGGCTTTGAAACTTTTTGCCCCCACTGAATCGACCGATTTCATTTCATTACTTTAAAATTTTTGCTTTTCTTTCACAAGATCAAAAGCCAGCCATGTTGCCTATATCGATAACGAACAGCCAGAGCAAGGAAACTCATATTGGAACAGCCAATGATTTCCACTTGTAAAACGACACAAATTCCATCATTGGTGTTGAGTTCTCTTCGATTTGCGAGCCTGACAGAAACTACTGCTTGTTGGCCTTTTCTGGCCCTAAGGCCATAGTTTGCCCATGGCTGTCTAATATCCTTATTTTTTTCTTTTTCATTACCATCGCTCGTCTACGTTACCACTCGATTCCCATTTCCGGTAACAGAGTCGGTAGTACCGGAAGAGGAAAAAATACGTTTAAAAAGCAATAGAGCTTATCCCACAGTAAGCTGCCTCATGCCAAGCACAAATACCAAGCACAACATTTACTCAAAGGAATCTAATTTAACGAAAACACATTTTAAAAAATATTACATTTTGATAACAGCATGAAAAGCGGAAAGGAATTAAGCTCCAACTATCTGTGGTTGGTTGTTTTGAAGCCCACTGAGAGGATTCTTCTGAGTACCTCCTCTCCTCCGCTGGGAACATACATTGTCACGCCCCCTGTTGTCAGCTTCACCAAGCAATTGGGCTAAAGACGATTTTGTGTCTAAATTATATGTAAAATCTCATTACAAAAACAGGGTAAGAATAACATCAACAAGGTTTTTGGGGTTGTTTTTTTTGGTAAGTGTTTTATGGCGATCGCAACTGCATAAGGTCAGGGGAGCGCGCGGGACACATTAGACGTCTTCAGTTGATAAGAAATTTTGAATTTTGACTGGGTGGATGCTGAAGCCTACTCTTATCGATTTTGAACCAACAAGGGATCTTTAACGTGCGCAACGTGCACACGGGACCAACGAGATTTTTCTCTCTTGTCCGAGACGGATAGGTGTTAGTCCTTACCCACCAAAAGATCAGGGGTGTGGCTGAAACACAGCGGTACTAAGGAGCCCATGAGTAGTAGCAGAAAGACCGCAGAAAGAATCAGGAGCCCAGAAGAGGGGGCAAAGGTGGTGAGGGGGTGAGGCAGAGAGTGGAGACGAAAGCAGACGATAGAACATTGTTAGAGAGCAGGAAAGGAGGTGAAAGTAAAATTTAACGTCGCCGTCCAGATTCGAGCCCGGGATCCATTGAACGAGAGGCGACCACCATAACCTTCTAGACCACGAGAGCCCCCTCATCAGGGTTAAACGGGCTTACTATCTATTTTACGTCTTTAAAACAATCACTGGGACATATGCTTTTTCTGCTACGCTAACCTGAGAAAGCACACATATCTCTTGAAGTAACTTCTTATTAATATAGTAAAAAGGTATACAAATACAAAACAACACATAACACGACTGAATTTCTTGTGCATTTAAGACTCTACGTTGATAGCAGCCTGGGGACGAACATGTCTACACTTTTTCCCAAATACGTATAAAAAGTAATACATAGAATATATAATATTGCTGTATTGGGGGATCAGAAAAGAAATTGCGTCCAGCGACAACTCAGAAATCACGGGCATTGAGAGCACCGTCTCACATCCACCCTCCCGTCTCTAAAAAGCCAGGGCTTTATATGGGCCACAAATTAATGAAAAGAGGAAGACAGCACAGTTAATTAGTATTGCGTAATAATCTAATATTCTAACTAAGCAGGCGTAGAAGCCCTGTGTGGGCCTGACAACCTTTCTTAATCACTTTGATGGTTTAATCTATCCACTATGTAAAACAATGTTTTGCTTTTCTTGGCTGCATGCAAACTCATTAACATGGTAAAAAAATCCACACTGAAAATGAAGTCACCAGCGAAAATCGAATGACATATTGGTATCATGCTTAATGAAGTACGGAGCAAACGGCAGTGGTTCGAATCCTTTACAAGATGCCCTCAACTTGGATTGTTTGGAGAATCGTTAATGCTATCATCAATTGGCTTGGTTTTATCTGAAATGGACGTTAATTTAGGAGGTCCTGACCCGTACAAAAGCTTATTTCGCAATTTTTGTATCAGTGTAAACAATTTGCTGCTACAAGAACATAATTCCTAGTATCTGTTCCAGACATGATATTGCGTTCGAGAAATGTAGCAGCCTGTAAGACCATGTACATGCACAAGTATTGGTCTTCTTACTCGCTGGCCTTATATCGTTTGCAATATGAATGATGAACGTATGTAAAAAAAGCAGAGTTGGGAAAGTCCACTGCAACTAAAAAGAAAAAAAAGAAGATAATCAGACGCAGGGTCCAGGGGATGTGCCAAGAAGTCGAAGAAGAAGGTAATTATGAAGCTGGTAACAGAAAAATGCATTGAGAGTGACAGAATACGAGAAAGAGAGATATTTGGAATTTTAAAAAATAGAAAGGAGACAGGTGCACGGATGAGCAGAGACCATGATGAAGAGAGTGAGTGAGTGAGAGAGAGAGAGAGAGAGAGAGAGAGCGAGAGAGAGAGAGAGATAGAGAGAGAGAGAGGGAGAGAGAAAGAGAGAGAGAGAGGGGAAGAGAGAGAGGGAGAGAGAGAGAGAGAGATTGGGAGGGGGAACTTTAGCATACAGAGTATCAAGTTGAGCAATTTTCTTTCCACACCATTTGCTCAGCAATTTCTTTGCACCTTTTCAGTTCAGTCAGCACATCCCCAGGCAAGCAGGCAACTACTTTTGAGTAGATGGTCAAACGTCATTTGTCGCTTTATGCTTATTATGGGCAGGATGCACTTTGTGGGACAGAAAGAAAGAATACTTTTGTTGTGTTATAACATTAGGCACGTCGGATTCTGGCAGGGCATGAATAATACGAGGGGAAGTCAAAAAGTAATGAAAGTTGTTCGCTATTTTGTTCAATTTTGCATAACTTTTTATAAAATGAAGCTCTCAAGTACTTGCACATTATGTACCTTTGAACTCTGTCAGGTCTGTCAGAAGCAAAGAGCTGTTGCTGTATTTCTTGTGTTAGAAGGAGAATCAACCGAAAACATCCAAAACAGACTTCATAATGTTTACAAGAACCAAGTTCTAGATTTTGGCACTGTATATATGTGGATCAAACGTTTAAGTATTGAATCAGAATAAGAGGAAGAGGTGTCCATATTAATAATAATAATAATAATGGATTGCATTTATATAGCGCATATCCACTTATGCAATGCTCTATGCGCTTAACAAGAAACATATTTTGGAATTACAAATCAATTTTATAGGCACATAGTATTACATACGCGTGCATAGTATTACTCACGCACGCACCCACACACACATACACATATACATACACACATACACACATACGTACATACGCACATACAAACTCACGACGATCTACAGTTTGGATGGATTCTGTCTAATCGAAATATAATGAAAATAGAAATGCTTTTAGTTCGTTCTTAACATTTTTTTTAGATTTTCTGCTTCTCTGATAGTTTTTGGAAGCCTATTCCAAACAAGTGGGGCAAAATCTGAAAAAGAGCGTTGGCCATATGTTTTATGATTTATTTTAGGTTGAACTAGGGTTGTCTTGTCACTCGATGGTATTCTGAGCGTTCTAGGTGGTACATAGGGTGTTAAAAACTGTTTTAGGTAGTCAGGTAATAAATCATGTAAGCACTTGTAGCAAGTTAAACAGATTTTATGTACGAAAGTCTTTCACCGGGAGCCAGTTTAGTTCTTTAAAAATAGGAGTTACAGGATCATGCTTTAGTTTCTTAGTAATTATTTTGGCAGCAATATTTTGTACTCCTTGTAGTTGCTTATCAGGTACCCCAGCAAGTAAGGAATTGCAGTAATCAAGCCTTGCCAATATAGGTGATGTTATTAACGTTTTTGCGACACCAACAGACATATATTTTCTAATGCTCCCTATTTTCTTCATTTGGAGACACAGATTCTTACAAAGATTGGATGCATGGGATTTCATCGACACATCTTGATCTAGCACTACATCAATTTTTAAAATTTTTAGTTTGGGCTGATATTTCAAGGCCATTGATGATTATTCTGATATTGTCGATTTCATTGCACGCGCTGCTACGAATAAATAGTATTTC
Organism: Aplysia californica; assembly: GCF_000002075.1. Taxonomy (NCBI): domain Eukaryota; kingdom Metazoa; phylum Mollusca; class Gastropoda; order Aplysiida; family Aplysiidae; genus Aplysia; species Aplysia californica. The sequence goes on along the minus strand of NW_004797319.1, from coordinate 1,491,065 downwards.
TGTCTGATCCTCATTTAATTTTAACTTGTTCTTGAGCATATTTTCTAAATATCATTGATGCATCTGGTGATTCTATCTATGAGATTATGTATATTGTCAGTTGTAGTGAATCCATACAGCTGTGTATCGTCTGCATAAAACTGATAATTAAGGGCATATAAAGAAATTATTGATGGCAGACTTCGCGTGTATATTGTAAAAATGACAGGACCAAAGACTGAACCCTGAGGAACTCAACACTTTAGAGGTAACATATCTGACACATCATTGCCAATTTTAACTGAAGTAAATCTATTTTCAAGACATGATTTAAACCACATTAGAACAGTACCTGCTAGTAAAAATGACCTTTCCAATCTCTCTAGTAAAATTTCGTGGTCAATGGTATCAAACGCCGCTGACATTTCAAGTAGAATCAAAACTCAGTCTTTTTTTATTATCGATTTCATTTAAAACATCTGATGATACCTTTAAAAGAGCGGTTTCCATACTGTGGTGGCTTTTGTAATCAGATCAGATTGAAAAGGTTCTTCCAAGTCATTAGACATTAAAAGCTGTTGAACTTGACACAAACTATTTTTCTCAAGGACTTTTGATAAAAAGTTAAGACTGGAAACTGGCCTAAAACTTCTCATGTCGTTTGCATCAAGACCTAGTTTTTTTAAGTAAAGGTTTTACAATGGCTTGTTTGAAAAGATCAGGTACGAATCCTGTGGTGAGTGACATATTAATAAAACGAGTAACATATGGTGCGAGATCGTCAGTGCACGTAACTAACAATGAAGTGGCTATTGGGTCTAAGTCGCATGTTTTAGCGGGGGACTCTTTCTCTGATACCAGTTTAAATGCCCTCAAAGTTGATTTGTTCATAAAAGCAAGATTTTCATCAACAACTATATTAGTATTTACATCTAACATATCAGAATCTAACTCAATTTTTATTCTTTCAATTTTATCATTGAAAAAGTGCAAAAAATTACTACAAAGCTCTTTATCAGTTCCAGATGGAAAGCGAGTACGATTCTCCCTTCCCTATAATTGATCATGTAATCGAAAAAGTTTCTTGTCGGGCAAGCATGATACCAAAACGTTATCCATAAAAAGCATGGCAACCTTGGTTTGGGACGTTCATAGATGTGCCTCTCATAGATTTTTTACCACGAGGAACAACTGTCAATTTTGCAGCCTACATTGAAACACTGAAACCACCGAAAACGAGAATATTCGATAAGTCAAACCAAATTTGAACAAGGAAAGAGTGTTTTTCAACTATGAAAATGCTCGCTGCATACGAGTACAAGAACAAGGGAGGAAATCACTTCGTTTGGATGGAAAACACTACCACATTCAGCTTATTCTCTTGATTTGGGTCCTTCCAACTTTCACCACTTCGGTCCTTGTAAAGAACCATTGGGGGGCCAACACGATGGAAACGATGGAGAAACCACTAGTGGTATGAACATTTGGCTAAAAGACCAGCCAGCTCAGTTTTACGAAGCTTGCACACGTGGACTTTGTAAAAGCTGGACAGTGGTTCTTGAACGAAATGGAAGCTATGTTGAGAAATAGAAACTTTATCTACAGATGATACCCTTCAATTTGAGGTAAGATAGTTGTAACTGCTTTCATTTTCCTTTAAGTTATAAACGAACGGCTTTACTTTTGATTCGTTTTGTTGTGGAAGAATAGTGAAGAGTGAGAAGAAAAGGACACTACAAGGAAGCAAAGTGTGTGTTAGAAGCGGGAAGTGCTGTGAACAATCCAATTTGCGCTCCACGGAGATTCATAGTATTTTTTAAAAGTTATGACGAAAAGTTTTTTAAAATGTAGTTTATACTGTTGTGGAAGAATAATATGATTAAGTTAAGACACATGGATACACACTGCTGTGCAAAGTATGGGTGACATTGGTTCGTCCATTAAAGAGATTTATGAGGAAAAGTTGCGCCACGAATAATCTATCATCGCACTGTAGTGCTTCTCAGTTGTTGACAGACCCCTGAAAATATAACGACCAACGGCCGTTAGCGATGATGTTTCAATGGCCACTCTCACAAGCCAATTTTGGATCCGAGCAGCTTTAATAATGCCTGCCACACTTGTCAGCGAGTATGGCTGGGAGGTATGTCAAAAACACATTTCATCAAGTAGGCGCTGCCGGCACAGAAAAAAAGATGTCCGTTCGGATCTCAATACATTCTGCCCATCGATTCAGGTTTACCCGAAAGATTGTTCTCACTTTTCGATCACCTCCTTCGTTTCCCCTCCTAGATATTCATCAACTTGGAAAAGGCGGTTATGTTAACGCAAGATCCAACAGTATTGCGAGTGGCATTTTACTTCGTATACTTTCGGGTAAAACGCGCAGACACACATACACACACACACACACACACACACACACACACACACACACACACACACATACACAACAAACACACACACACACAAACACACACACACACACAAGCACACACACATGCACTTGTACGTACTCGTATATTCAGACGACAGACAGACAGAGACAGATAGACAGACTGAGTGGAGATAGATAGATAGATAGATAGATAAATAGAGAGAGAGAGAGAGAGAGAGAGAGAGAGAGAGAGAGAGAGAGAGAGAGAAATTAGTGGAGACTTCATCCCACATTTATTCATTCACCAGGTCATTCAAGAACTCATTCTTTTTTCTGTCTTCATGTTTTGTATTTATGCACTCCTCTGTGGCATCTCATCACGTATAAAGGGCGACGACTTGGACGAAACAGAATATCTGAAAGGTTCAGATTCCAAGAGTGGCTTTTCGCAAACTGTGTTTGACGAATGCTTTCTTCTCTCAGCTCATATCCAAATTGCCCTTCGTTTAAAGGAGTTATTTTGTAACCGTTGTGGCACATGCATGGGAGCGAAATTACTACCCTCGCTTTCAGTGGAGAACTTCTTGATTCGTAATCTATTTTCTTCTTTGTGCAATGTTGCCGTATATTGTAACACTAGTACATAGCACTTTGTGTAATGCATAGTAATCCTCAAGTATTACATACACCGACTCGTTCAAACTTCAAGCCGTCTCACGCATGATCATTCGGCAAAAAGTAAATATCGGGATTGAATTCCTTTCTAACTAGATTGTTTTGTGCACCAGAATATTACACACCAATTGGCGATGTCCTTCTCAAACGTTGGACAGTCTTTGACCTTTCCTCTGAACTATTTGACCATGTAAATAAAAAGTGTCCCTGTTGGAGCAAATTAGACCATATTAGGGGTGGGGAGTGGGTGCTTTAATACAGCCATCAAGGGCCAATTTATGCCATCTTCAGCTGTCTGTCAGTATTAAAGATTACTTAAACATTATGCTTGATACAGCTTTGCCTTGGCAGTAGACATAGAGGATTTAGATTGCGCAAGTACTACTTCCTTCCCTTCTGATTTTGACTTATTTGATCTGCTCCAAAGGGGAGACATGGTCATCCCGTTGTACCTCAAGGAAGGTGTTAGGAATGTTTGCTGTTTCTGGGTGTGTGACAGGGGCATTTTTTGTTCGTTCATTTTTTAATCATTTTTCTCAGGTGGATATCTATCAGCGATACTAACGAGAGGGTATCACAAAGTCATGCAAGTTGTTGGTTTTTTGCACAATTTTGCACTAAATTTTATAACATTCAGTCCACAAGTACTTGGTACTTTTCAATCAATATGTTAGGATTACATTTTCTCCAGTTTTGCGTGACAGTCCACAATAAAATGGCTGCCCTCAAAGATCTGTCAAAGTCAAAGAGCTGTGATTGAATTTCCTATTTTAGACGGAGGAACCCCCGATAACATCCATAAGAAACTTATAATAGTTTACAAGCTCTATCTTTCAGCACTGTAGGCCTATGTGTGTGTGTGTGGAGCAATGGACCGGAAGAAGAGTAAGAAGTGTTGTTCACGTGCTTTTCCGACAAGCATCGACCTGGTCGAACTTCAAGCAGTGTGAACACCATTAACAAGGCAAAACCCCCCCCAGAAAAATTGATAAGGGCTGACTGGCGAATTTTACCTTATGGACAAGCAGCAGAACTAGAATCAACCAGAGAAGTGCTCATAACCTTGTCAAGTCACTTGGGTTTTCCAAAGTCTGTGCCCGTTGGGTTCCGAGGCAATTGGCCCTTGAGCTCTAGACTGAAATGGTGCGTTGCTTTCCTGAGCTCTTGGAGCTCAGTGAATTAGATAAAACTTTTTTTAAAAATTCTTTACTAGAGATGGGACATAGTTCTATTACAGTCGAAGAGACATCCAATGGAATGGCGACACCCCACGCACCCAAAACAAAACAAAAAAAAGAAAAAAAAATCGAAGCAGAGGAACCAGCTGAAGAAAATCATAGCAATCGTGTTTTGGGACGTTCATGAGGGGCTCCTCATACATTTCTTTAAATCACGAAGACCTGTCAACTCTGAGGCCTATACTGAAACACTAAAGCTAGATATGGCGATTTGCCATATTTACAGTACATAAAGATATGGATTGGAAGTTTTCTTTTTTGAACTTCGTCTTTTCCTCTCTATTTTTGCCGTCACAAAATGAAAAAAGAGACGCTATTAGAAATCCTATGGTTAGTTTGAGAGCAAACATGTTACAAAATATATTAGGAGTATTGCTTTTATGACTGAAGTCAACATCGTAACCGTTAGATGGGAACTTGCATTACTTTCTGTTCCACCCTGGTATTATGCTTGATTTTATTGTGAGCCTAAACTCACGGACCCCAGTCTTTTTTATCTGGTGGCTTATCTGATATTTAGTATTAGATTTTGAGTCTTATTAGAACGAGTACCCAATTACAACAAGAGCCGTAAGAATATATAGTTTATATGCTTGATTAGCTTCTGGTTAAAGGGCAAATTCCAAGTTCAAGTGAGAATAGTTTCACCTTTGGAGAATACAGTAAAATATTTGTTCAGTGCTACCATCTGCACCCTGTAGACAATCATTTTGAATCAAGGTTTTACAGGGTTCGTTTTTCTCTTTTTCATCTTAAGATAATATAGCATATCAGAAAAGCTATCGTTAATATAAAGCTATCTTAATTAAATGCATTATTTGCAACGGCAGTTGTACTCTCAGAAGAATCTAAAGACAAAAGGAAACCCAACGTACCTCAGTTTTCTCTGAAACAACGAGTGCACCGTTTATTGCGTTGTTGTTATTCATTACTAGATACAGATCGTTTCACGCTCCGTTTCAATGCGTATACAGTTGAATAACATTTGAGCACATTGCAAAGAATTGTTTGATAATCAAGAAAAAACTAATAAAGAAATGCGCTTAAAATGCATCTATCAGTCTCATGGAAGATCAGAAAATGGCAGATCAGAACCCCTACCCCTCCCTCCCCCCC